>NC_084988.1:1702421-1739921 GCF_963691925.1 Scomber scombrus | reverse complement strand
AGAAATAGGCAGACTTTTAGACAACTTTGAAGCCTAATTTCATATATTTGGTCATTTTTTTAATCATTTAAATTTGGCAGAACGCCAGAGCACAGTTTCAGTCACGTTGCTTAAAGCCAACTGGAGCTCCAACTGGGATTTTAAGCCGTCCGCTCCCACTTCCTCTCCGCCGAGGGTGTAAAATGTACATAACAGAGAACTTTGATTTACAGGTTAATATCCTTCATTAATTATTGGAGACAGCCTGAGGGCCCGCATGAAATTTTAACAATCCCGCTGAGGAAAGTGTGTAATTTCATAGGCAACTGCATTTATTACAAGTTTTAAAGCAGATTTTTTTAATTTAAGAGATTCTGCACATCTGTTGACCCTCAAATCACAACCCAAACTGTCTTATAACTGCTTAGCTTTAACCCTCCTGTTGCCCTCCCAGGTCAAATTGACCCCGTCTGTTCTGATTGTTCCTTCTTTCCTTCCTCCCTCCCTCCCTCCTTCTTTCCTTCCCTCCTTCCTTCCTTCCTTTCCTCCCTCCCTTCCTTCATCCCTCTGTCCTTCTTTCATTCCTTCCTCCCTCCCTCCCTCCCTCCTACCTTCTTTCCTTATTTCCTCAGTCCTTCCTTCCTTCCCTCATTTCCTTCTTTCCTCCCTCCCTCCTTTCCTACCTTCCTTCTCCCTCCCTCCCTTCCTTCCTGTCCTTCCTCCCTTCTTTCCTTTCCTCCCTTCCTTCCTCACTCCTTTCCTTCCTTCCTCCCTTCCTTCTTTCCTTCCTCCCTTCCTTCCTTCCTTCCTTCCTTCTTCCTCCTTTACTTCCTTCTTCCCTCCTTTCCTCCCTCCTTTCCTTCCTCCCTTCCTTCCTTTCTTCGAGGACAACAGGGGTACTCTTCGTAAACAGGGGATCAGATCTGCACCTGATGGGCTTTTTTCTTCTTGAGTCCGGCGGTAAAGCAGGGAGGGTCACACTCCTGGTCCAGATCCGTCTTCATGAACTCTTCGATGGTCAGCTGACTGGTGGGAGTGTCCTCGAACTCTGTAAGTCTGATTACAGGAAGAGCATCAAAGAATATTAGGATTAAATGATCAAATGAAGACAATAAAATAAAAGATGCTGCTCATTTATTGTTGGCAACCTTAAACATCCTGTTGTCCTCGAGTCAAAGAAGGAAGGGAGGAAGGGAGGAGGAAGGAAGGAAAGAAGGAAGGAAGTAAGGAAAAGAGGGAGGAAGGAGGGAAGGAAGAAGGAAGGAAGAAGGAAGGAAAGGAGGGAAAGGCGGAAGGAAGGAAAGGAGGGAGGAATGAAGGAAGAATGAAGGAAAGGAGGGAGGAAGGAAGGAATGAAGTATGAAGGGAGGGAGGAAGGAAGAAGGAAGGAAAGAAGGGAGGAAGGAAGGAAGGAAGAAGGAAGGAAGGAAAGGAGGAAGGAAGGAAGAAGGAAGGAAGGAGGGAGGAAGGAAGGGAGAGAGAAGGAGGGAGGAAGGAAGGACAGATGGAAGGAAGGAAGGAAGGGAGGAAAGAAGTAACAGTCAAAACAGACGGGGTCAATTTTAACAGTCAGAGTTTTAATTGGGTCAAAAATCATCAACAAACTTTCAGCACTCACCTTTTTCTCAGCGTGCTTTCACACACTTTTACGACACCAACGATTTCTTTGATGGTGCGGCGAAAATCGTGCATGCGTGCTGCAACGAGGAGAGCTGAAAGATACGAGAGAAAAATGAGATTTAGCTAAAGGGAACAAATGGCTACTTAATTCACGACACCGTCACCGATCATCCAATGACTAGACATTATTCATACTGTAATATGTATAAACTCAACCTGTATCATCAGTAGAAACCACCTCCCTCCCTCCCTCCCTCCCTCCCTCCCTCGCTCCTTTCCTTCCTTCCAATATCTATACCAATAGGCCCAATATCTTTGGGTTTTGAACTGTTGCTCTGACAGAAAAAAAAACATTTAAAGACATCATCTTGAGCTCTTGGGAATCGGCCATTTATCACAATTTTAAAACATTTTATAGACTAAATGAATAACTGACAAATTGACAACAATCATCAGATTAACTGATAATAACAATCTGTACTTGCAGCCCTTCTGACTGTTACTATGTGGAGTATTTCATGTGTTTCTGCTTGTGCACCTTGCAGACAGGATGGATGCACCTCCAGCCTGCAGAGCCAACAGTCCGCCCCCACACACACACACACACACACACGCACACACACGCACACACGCGAAAACACAGCTAAAAAAAAAAAAGGAGTAACAACAACACTAATATTATGCAATGAATTGCAGCGCGAGCCTTGAAGGGGAACAGTTATATAAGCGTCATTAGAGTTGCCTGTTAAAAGATAGATGCATGCTTCTACTACTTCTAACAGCCTTTAGGAGTGAAGTGCTGGCTCTTAACTCTGCTGAGGACCTTCTCAAACATTTCACCGCCATTAACTCCAAACCACATAAATGCAAAAGTTCCTTAAATGCACTAGTCGTTTATAACTTTACATCTGAGACCCTTCGTGGCGTTAATTCGTGGAAAGGAGGGAGGAGGGAAGGAAAGAAGGAAGGAGGGAGGGAGGACAGACGGAAAGGAGGGAGGAAGGAAGAAGGAAGGAAGGGGGGAATGAAAGAGGGAAGGAAAGGAGGGAGGGAAGGAAGGAAAGGAGGGAGGAAGGAGGTAAAGGAGGGAGGAAAGGAAGGGAGGAAGGAAAGGAGGAAGGAAGGAGGGAAGGACATAAGGAGGGAGGGAGGAAGAAGGAAGGAAGGAAAGGAGGGAGGAAGGAAGGGAGGAAGGAAAGGAGGGAGGAGGGAAAAAAAGAAGGTAGGAGGGAAGGAAGGAAAGCAGGGAGGAAGGAAGGGAGGAAAGGAAAGACGGAAGGGAGGAAGGAAAGGAATGAAGGATGGAGGAAAGAAGGAAGGAAGGGAGGAAGGGAGGAAAGAAAGAAGGGGTCAATTTGACCCGGGAGGACGACACAAAGGTTAAATGTAATATGTAGAACAATTGTATTCCATTACCTTTATTTAATATAAAGTTATAATGTAAGATCATGCCAAACTAGTTGATATGGTGTTTTATTGACTATTTACTGTTTTTAACCAAGTTGAATTATTTGGTACAAAGTTTTTATGGTTACACCATAAAAAAAAAAGAATGTGTGCAAGTTATTCATACGTTTATTTTCACATTTTAACCCTTTAATCCTCCTGTTGTCCTCGAGTCAAGGAAGGAAGGGAGGGAGGAAGGAAGGAAGGATGGAAGGAAGGAAAAGAGGGAGGAAGGAAGGATGGAAAAAAGGGAGGAAGGAAAAGAGGGAGGAAGGAAAGAAGGGAGGAAGAAGGAAGGAAAGGAGGGAGGAAGAAAGGAAGAAAGGGAGGAAGAAGGAAGGAAAAGAGGGAGGAAGGAAGTAAGGGAGGGAGGAAGGAAGGAAGGAAGGAAGGACGAAGGAAGGAAAGGAGGGAGGGAGGGAGGAAGGAAGGAAAGAAAGGAGGAAGGAAGGAAGGAAGGAAGGAAGGAAGGAAGGAAGGAAGGAAGGAAGGAAGGAAGGAAGGAAGGAAGGAAGGAAGGAAAGAAAGAGAGAAGGATGGAGGGAGAAAGGAAAAGAGGAAGGAAGGAAGGAAAGAAGCTAGGGGGAGGAAAGAAAGAGAGAAGGAGGGAGGGAGGAAAGAAGGAAGAGAGAGAGGAAGGAAGGACAGAAGGAAGGGAGGAAAGAGAGAGGAAGGAAAGAAAGAGACGGAGGGAGGGAAGAAGGACAGACAGAAGGAAGGAAGGAAGGAAGAAAGGAAGGAAGGGAGGAAGGAAGGGAGGAAGGGAGGAAAGAAGGAACAGTCAAAACAGACGGGGTCAATTTGACCCGGGAGGACGACAGGGAGGTTAACTCCTTTAAATTTAAACTAAACCACATGGACACAAATAAAAAACGTTCGTATCATTAAAAAAACATTTCTAAATTTTTCTGCCCTTTAAAAACTTTTTCCAGATGCATGTTTTTGGTCTGCCGAGATATTTGCATCATATTTGTGTACAAACTTTTTTTCCTCCCTCCTTCTTCCATCTCGGCGTAGCCTTTTCAATGATTTATGATAAGCAATTAATTATTCAGGCAATGCAGCAGAGGAACAGAGAAAGTCGAAAATTGAAACCACGAACGGTAAACATGCACGGAGTAGAAGAAGAAGAAGAAGAAGAAGAAGAAGAAGAAGAAGAAGAAGAAGAAGTCGGTGATTCAAATTTCAGGACGTCTTAGCTGGTAATGCGTCAAAGCCGAGTTTATTCAGGGTTGACAACAGGAGAGAAAAAAACTAACAAGGAGAGAAGAGAGAGAAGCTGTGAGCTCGGCTGCACTAAACACTCAGAGGAGGAAGAGGAGGAGGAAGAGGAGCAGGGTGGCCTCGCCCTCGGGTGTTGTTGGCTGGCGAACAAACAAACAGTAAATATACTAAATAGTGAGACGTGCAGAGGAGCGGCTGCACCTGTTGGTGGATGAACCTCACTTTCTTCCTTCTTTCCTCCCCACTTCCTACCTTCCACCCTTCCTTGTTTTCTTTCCTTCCTCCCTTCCTCCTTTCCGTCCTTCTTCCTCCCTTCCTTCCCTTCCTGCTTCCTCCTTTCCTTCCTTCTAACTCCCTTCCTTCCTTCCTCCCTCATTTCCTTCCTTCCTCCCTTCTTCCTTCCTTCCTACCTTTCCTCCCTTCCTTCCTCCTTTCATTTTTCCTTCCTCCCTCCCTCCCTCCTTCCTTCCTCCCTTCCTTCCTTCCTCCTTTCATTTTTCCTTCCTCCCTCCTTTCCTTCCTTCTTCCTCCCTTCCTTCCTTCCTACCTCCTTTCCTTCCTTCCTCCCTTCCTTCTTCCTTCCTCCTTTCCTTCCTTCCTCCATTCCTTCCTCCCTTCCTTCCTTGACTTGAGCACAGCAGCTCGGGTTAAATGTGCATGTGTTAAATTATTGATCTGTTTTTACTTTCTCTCCTACAGGAAGAGGACAGGTGTCAGGGGTTTATGAGTATAGAGCAGGGGTGTCAAACATGCGGCCCGCGGGCCATAACAGGCCGGCCGAGGGGTTCAATCCGGCCCACTTTCCTTTCTGTCTTCTTTTCCTTCCTTCTTTCCTTCCTCACTTTCTTCCTCCCTCCCTTTCTTCCATCTCTTTCCTGTCTTCTTTTCCTTTCTTTGGTTCGTCTGTCCTTCCTTCCATCTTTCCTTCTTGTCTTATTTTCTTTTCTTCCTTTCTTCCTTCCTTCCATTTGCCTGTCGTTCCTTCCTACCATCAGTCCTTCCTTCCTTCTTTCCTTTCTTCCATCTGTCCTTCCTCCCTTCCTTTCTTCCATCTTTACTTCTGGTCTTCTTTTCCTTCCCGTCTTCTTTTCCTTCCTCACTTTCTTACTCCCTCCCTTTCTTCCATCTCTCTTTCCTGTGTTCTTTTCCTTTCTTTGGTTTCTTCTGTCCTTCCTTCCATGGTTCCTTCCTTCTTGTCTTATTTTCCTTTCTTCCCTTTTTCTTTCCTTCCTTCCATTTGCCTGTCCTTCCTTCCTTTCTTCCATTTTTCCTTCCTTCCTTCTTCCCTTTCTTCCATCTGTCCTTCCTCCCTTTCTTCTTTCCTTTCTTGCCTGTCGTTCCTTCCTTCCTTCCATTTTTTCTTCTGTCCTTCTTCCCTTTCTTCCATCTTTCCTTACGTTCGTCTGTCCGTCTTTCCTTCCTTCCTTCCTTCCTTCCCTCCATCTTTTTAATGGTCCGGCCCACATGAGGCTGTCTGTGGCCCTTGAATGAAACTGACTTTGACCGTCCTGGTTTAGAAAACGACGACTGAAGCTACTACTTCTTTTTTTAACGGCGCCATCTTGGAGCTGAAACATCTGGCTGTTAAATATAAAACACTTGTGAGATATAACATCAGCTAATTTTACCACTGGAGAATTATCCTTTAAAATTCTGCAAGTGCAAGTTTCCCATCAAAAGGGGGCGTGAATGATCCAACAGCTATGAGTCCGAGCCCCCCCCCACCCTTCTCTCCTTTCGGCAGTCGGAGCCTTTATTTCCAGACATCTTGGATCTGGATCTTCTTCTTCCTCCAGATGAATCCGCCTCACCTCTCATCACTCTCTGCCTTGTTTAAAGAATCATGTGTTTGAGTTTCCCCTCTTTTTCTTCTTCTTGGGTGCATGTGTAGTCTATGTGTGGTCGATCCTCTTTCCTGGTTTTGGGTCTTGGAGAGGAAGTGTGTGGTGAAGGTCCAACCAAAATTAGGCAGAAGTTGAAATGTGATCTTTGATTTGCTCAGTATAGATTTTCCATAGTGTCATTTTACTGTTTCTACTTCAGTCTATTCTGCACATACAATATCTACTACATAAGGCTCAGTGATAAATACAAGTAAGACTGAATGCTCCTGAAAATGTCAAATGGTGTAACCACAAAATAATGATAGATATTACATATTTTATCACCTACAGTGTATTTAAGTGGACTTATACTAATAATGACTTCATTTAAAACATGTAAATGGTTCCTGATCTCCATGATTCCCCAGATTAACCCTCCTGTTGTCCTCGTGTCAAGGAAGGGAATAAGAGAGGAAGAAGGAAAGAAGGAAAGGAGGGAGGGAGGATGGAAGGAGGGAAGGGAGGAAGAAGGAAGGAAAGAAGGAAGGAAGGGAGGAAGAAGGAAGGAAGGAAAGAAGGAAGGAAGGGAGGAAGGACGAAGGAAGGAAAGGAGGGAGGGAGGAAGGAAGAAGGAAGGAAAGGAGGGAGGAAGGAAGGAAGAAGGGAGGAAGGAGGGAAGGAAGGAAAGGAGGGAGGAAGGAAGGGAGGAAAGGAAAGGAGGAAGGGAGGAAGGAAAGGAAGGAAGGAAGGAGGGAAGGAAAGAAGGAGGGAGGATAGATGGAGGGAAAGAAGGAAAGGAGGGAGGAAAGAGGGAAAGGAGGGAGGAAAGGAAAGAAGGAAGGGAGGAAGGGAAGGAAGGAAGGAAGGAAGGAGGGAGGGAGGACAGATGGAGGGAATGAAGGAAAGAAGGAGGGAGGGAGGAAGAAGGAAGGAAAGGAGGGAGGAAGGACAGGAGGAAGGAAAGAAAGAAAGAAGGAATGAGGAAGGAAAAGAGTAGGGAGGGAGGGAGGGAGGAAGGAAGGAAGGAATGAAGTAAGGAAGGAAGGAAGGAAGGATGGAAAGGAGTAAGGAGGGAAGAAGGAAGGAAGGAAGGAAGGAAGGAAAGAAGGAAGGTATGAGGAAGGAAAGGAGGAAGGAAGGAAGGAAGGAAGCGATGAAAGAAGGAAGGAAGGAATGAGGAAGGAAGGAAAGGAGGGAGGGAGGAAAAGAGGAAGGAAGTAAGGAGAGAATGAAGGAAGGAAGGAAGAGAGGGAGTAAGGAGGGAGGGAGGAAAAGAGGAAGGAAGTAAGGAGAGAAGGAAGGAAAAGAGGAAGGAAGTAAGGAAGG
The DNA here is from genome assembly GCF_963691925.1 of Scomber scombrus. Lineage (NCBI taxonomy): Eukaryota > Metazoa > Chordata > Actinopteri > Scombriformes > Scombridae > Scomber > Scomber scombrus. Next base: position 1,732,503 of record NC_084988.1, on the reverse strand, counting down.
AGGGGAAGTACAAAGGAAAAAATAAAGAAAGAGGGAGGAAAGAAGGAAAGAAGGAAGGAAGGAAAGAAGGAACAGTCAAAAGAGATGGGGTCAATTTGACCCGGGAGGACGACAGGAGGGTTAAAGTGACGGGACACACTCAAACCAAACACTCACTTTAACCATTTAAGCCCACATTAAAGCCCTCACTGGTCACCTGTTAGCTTTCATATTGATTATAAAGTTCTTTTATCTGTTTATAATGGACGACACCGCCTGGCAACAGACTACTTTTCATTTATGAAGCGAGACCTCTCAGATCCTCCACTTCTTCTCTTTCAGCCGTCACGCTCCGCAGCCTCCACTGAATCTGAGAGCAGCTGAAAATATTGATATTCATCCATTTAATCTGCCTTTTATGTGGTGTTTTATTATTTGGTTTTATTATTTAAACTTATTGTATTTATCGTCATCATTTTATTCAACATTTTACTGTTGATCATTACGCTTTATTGTGCTCTATTGTATTTTTATTAGCGTTTTACTGTTACTATAATCTATTTATTCTGTGTGTATTTGTTATTGTTATTTTTACTGCTTGTATTCCCTGTAAAGAACTTTAAATTACATTTGTTTGAATAATGCTCTGTTTAAATAAAGTTTTATTTACTGATTTAACTCTGCAAACATCGATGTCCTCGAGTCAAGGAAAGAAGGAAAGCTGGAAGGATGGAAGGAAGGATGGAAGGATGGAAGGAATGATGGAAGGGAGGAAGAAGGAAGGAAAGATGGAAAGATGGAAGGAAGGAAGGAAGAAGGAAGGAAAGGAGGAAGGAAGGATGGAAGGGAGGAAGAAAGAAGGAAAGGAGGGAGGAAGAAGGAAGGAAGGAAAGATGGAAGGAAGGAAGGGAGGAAGGAAGGGAGAGAATAAAGATGGAAGGAAGGAAGGAAGGAAGGAAGAGAATACAGAAGGAAGGAAGGAAGGAAGGAAGGAAGGAAGGAAGGAAGGAAGGAAGGAAGGAAGGAAGGAAGGAAAGAAGGAAGGACAGAAGGAAGAATGAAGGAAAGGAAGGAAGGAAGGAAGGAGGGAGGAAGGAAAGAAAGAGAGAAGGAAGGAGGGAAGGAGGGAAGGAAGGAAGGGAGGGAGGCTTGATTTCCACAGAGCAGAGACTTTTCATCTCTTTGCTTTCCCAGATTTTTCCTCACAGAAGAGGAACCAGGAATCCTGCTGCTCCGAGCCTTCATCCATCCCTCATCATCACCAGCTGTAAGAACAATCCTTCTCACCTGCTCCGCAGAGTCCGGACGGCCGTCGTCCCGTGTGCATCCAGTCCCTCTTCATCCTCTGCACCAGCCTCATCGCCGTCATGGAAACGTCGTGGTTCTTCTCCCCGAACTCAAGCAGCTGGGCGAAACGAGGAATATAGAGGCATGGATCTGGAGGAGAAGAGATTAGTATAAGACTTGTTAATGTTATATATTCAGATACTACTTAAAATTATACAGTGTTTACTCCTTTAATTACACTAAAGAGTCTATATATTCAGGCTCATTTCATTCTCTCTTCAAATCACTACAAATGTAAATTAAATTTGACAGAAAGTTCGGCCACAGTCTAAGGATAAGGTAACTGGTTTTAGTAAACATCTGGATCCAGGTGCAGACTGAATAACAGTTTCAGGAAGGAAGGAGGGAAGAAGGAAAGGAGGGAGGAAAGAAGGAGGGAGGGAAGGAAGGAAGGGAGAAAGAAGGAAGGAAAGGAGGGAGGAAAGAAGTTAAGGGAGGAAGGAAGAAGGAAATGAGGGAGATAAGAAGGAAGGAAGGAAGGAAGGTAAGAGGGAGGGAGGAAATAAGGAAGGAGGAAGGGAGGGTGAAAACAAAAGAGGAAGGGAGGAAAGAAGTACAGAGGAGAGAAGGAAGGGAGGAAGAAGGAAGGAAAGGAGGGAGGAAAGTTTCTTCACCCTGCAACATTTGACATTTTGAACATTTTCACACTTTCACTTGAGGTTAGAAAAGAAGTTTGTTTTCAATCCTATCCAACTTTATTTATATAGCACCATTTTAACAAACAAGGTTTCCAAAGTGCTGCACAACAAGATAAAACAGTAGAAGACTACTGTATGTAAGAAGCAACTATCTGACTTTTTAGTTCTTAGTTTTTTAGTTTGCAGTGAAGCCTGAATATATAACATGCACTTAACAAGTTTCAGTGTTTACTCCTTTAGTTAAACCAAAGAGTAGGGCTGGGTAAAAAAATCGATTTCATTTAAATTTTGCATAATCAATTCATAGGGCATGAGATCGATTTTTCCCCATGAAGTTTTCTTTTGGAATTTTTTTTTTTTTTATAAAGCTTTATTGGTTGGCATCATTTACAGAAACAATATGTTTTGAAACAGCAGTAGTAATATGAAAATAGTGAAACAAACAGATATACAGCGTTAGGGCTTACTGTAATAAACAATGCAGTGATGTAATGTTGTAGTTCAAGTTCACTTTTACCTGCAATTCCTTTCTAATTTCAAAATTGCACTTTTGAGACTTGAGACAGTTTTATTTACAGCTCAAGTTTAAACTGTCCAATTTACAAGTTTGCAGTTAAAACCTGTTTGTTTAATGTGAAGAGAAAAATAAAGTACATTTGTATTTTTGAGCCATTTTCATTATTTAAGAGCAGATTGAATCGATTCAGAACCTTATGAATCGAAATCGAATCGATTTAGGAAATTGGCTACGATACCCAGCCCTACCAAAGAGTCTATATATTCAGACTTATTAAATTCTCTCTTCTTTATTCAGCAGGATAAAAAATTTTTTAAATGAAATAAATCACTAAACATGAATTCCTATTAAATCTGACAGAAAGGATGAAATCATTGATGTTTAGTACAGATCTGATCTAGAATGCAGATCTAAAGAACAGTTTCTTCATGCTGCAACATTTAACACTTTTAACATAAACTACTAATTTAACTTGAGCTAAAACAAGACCAATGATTAGACTTTGGCTCCTGCGTCTAAATATGCATCAACTATCTGACTCGCTGGTTTTACAGCTTTCAAACCTTTAATTTAACGTTTAGGTTCATTACTGTAATTTAACGTTTAAGACAACATGAGTACAGATGTGGATCCAGAACAGTTTCTTCACACTGCAACGTTTAACATTTTCATCTTTTTTTTTTAATAAACTCGTTTAACCTTTGTGTCGTCCTCCCGGGTCAAATTGACCCTGTCTGTTTAGACTGTTCTTTCCTTCCTCCCTTCCTTCCTTCCTCCCTTCCTTCTTTCCTCCCTCCCTCCTTCTCTCTTTCTTTCCTCTGTCCTTCTTTCCTATTTCTTTCCTCTGTCCTTATTTCCTTCCTTCCTCTTTTCCTTTCTCCCTCCCCTCCTTCACTTCTTCCTCCCTCCTTTCCCCTTCCTTCCTTCCTTCTTCCCTCCCTCTTTCTCTCTTTCTTTCCTCTGTCCTTCTTTCCTTCCTTCCTCTTTTCCTTCTTTCCTCCCTCCCTCCCTCCCTTCTTCTTTCCCTCCTTCCTCCCTTCCTTCCTCCCTCCCTCCTTCCTTCCTTCCTCCCTTCCTTCCTTCCTTCCTTCCTTCCTTCCTTCCTTCCTTCCTCCCTCCCTCTCTTCCTTCCCTCCTTCCTCCCTTCCTCCCTTCTTTCCTTCCTTGACTCGAGGACAACAGGAGGGTTAAACACAACATAGTTAGAATAGAATAGAACAGAAAGCTTTATTGTCATTATATTTGACATATAATGACATAAGAGGTGCCACTCTATTTGTGCTTTTAAGGCAAATAAAAAAACACACACAAACACACACACACACACACAGAGAGAGAACACAGAATAAAAAGATGAGATTCAGCTATAATAGTATAACGTGGAGGGTAATGATCCAAAGTGCTTCACACAGAGGAGAAAACAAACAGCAGCAACATCAATAATAAAAGTACATGATGATATAGACTCAGAGCTCCTGGTGAGAACAGCACCAACCTGAGCTCCTCTTCTGTAATGTAACATGAGCTTAGAAAACATTACCGTATGTAATATGAAGCGACTATCTGACTCACTTGTTTTGAAGCTTTCAACCTTTAATTTTACATTTAAAGTTAGTTACTGTAATTTAACTTTTTTAAGCCGACATAGAAAACAAGTCTTAAAAGTTTCTCACAATCATGAAAAAATCTGCTGACGAAAAAACAAAAACTCCCAGAGAGAGAGAGAGAGAGAGAGCGTGCATCACCAAATATAAACAAAACATATTGTTACATGCTGCAACTTGTAGCTCTCTCCCTCTTTCTCTCTCTCCCTCTTTCTCTCTCTCTGATTAACAGGAGAGGAGGAGAAGAAAACACGATAAAAGGAGTGCAGACAGGCCCAGCATGCTAATAGCAACAAGGACTTGGATCATATCTCTCTGGGTGACACCCTCCTGTTGTCCTCGAGTCAAGGAAGGAAGGGAGGAAGAAGGAAGGAAAGGAGGAAATAAGGGAGGAAGAAGGAAGGAAAGAAGGAAGAAGGAAATAAGGGAGGAAGAAGGAAGGAAAGGAGGGAGGAAGGAAGAAGGAAGGAAAGGAGGGAGGAAATAAGGAAGGGAGGATGAAGGAAAGGAGAGAATAAGGGAGGAAGAAGGAAGGAAAGGAGGGAAGAAGAAGGAAGGAAAGGAGGAAATAAGGGAGGAAGAATGATGGAAAGGAAAGAAGGAAGGGATGAAGGAAGGGAGGAAGGAAGAAGGAAGGAAAGAAGGAAAGAAGGAAAGAAGGAAAGGAAAGGAAGGGAGGAAGGAAGAAGGAAGGAAAGGAGGGAGGAAAGAAGGAATGAAGGAAGGCAGAAAAGAAAAGAGGAAGGGAGGAAGGAAGGAAAGAAGGACAGAGGAGAGAAGGAAGGGAGGAAGGAAAGGAGGGAAGGAAAGAAGGAGGGAGGGAGGAAGGAAGGACAGAAGGAAGTGAGGAAAGAGAGAGGAAGGAACAAAAGAGAGAAGGAGGGAGGGAAGAAGGACAGACGGAAGGAAGGAAGGGAGGAAAGAAGGAACAGTCAAAGCAGACGGGGTCAATTTGACCCGGGAGGACGACACAAAGGTTAAAACAAAACTCTGTCCAATAAACCGGCTGCTTGTGTCGTGTGTTTACGAGCCTTGTACACTTGTTTTTGGAAAGAAAGGAGGAAATGCAACCAAGTAAAGTTTTCCATTTCTGGTCAAACCACGAAAAAAGAAAAAAAAGAAGCAATTTTTCTTTGACTAACAGCCTGATTCAAATTAATACAGATTTAAACATATTTGCTCCACTAAGCCTCCCAGTAAAACCAGTCTCCTACCGCTGGCTGCTAATTAGCTCCACTGGAGAAGTCGAGGATTAACATTTTTACTCAAGTGCACCTTCCTTCGCTTCCTTCGCTGCAGCCTGTTTCTCATTCTGAGTCTCTGTCCAGATTTTCTCAGCTGGCGAAAAAAAAAAAGCATTCGAATGGGCAGGCGTCCAATCACAAAGCTCCGCTGCTCGAATCTCTCGCTGCACAAATGTCTCTGTGTGTGCGGAGACGCAGCGAATCAGAAACTCTGTGGAAAAAAAACACTTCTTTTTCTGATTCTGCTGAGGGGAGAAAAACTATGAGAACCACCTGCTTTTACCATGAAACAGTCTGGCAGGCGGCCAAATTGCCTTTAGTCTTTTATTTTTAATCTAAAAAAAAAAAATTATTTTACCATGCTAAGAAATCTAATTTAATAGTGAAATTAGAGAAGTCTTTTTTTTTTTTTTTTCCCTCTGTAGCCAGGAGACACAAAGAGAAAAGGAGAGTTTCATGCCCCGGCTATGACAGTGGAGTCAAATATCTTTGAAGTCAGTGGCTGCGTTTTAAAGAGCAGTCCAGTGGAAAGCTGGTAGAGCCAGCTGGTAATAAGATCCAGGCCGATCCCTTCTCTCTTCTCTCTCTCTCTTCTCTTTCCCCCCCCCACCCCGAACCCCTCCGCACCATGTAATGATACGTCTGCAGAGCTGGCCATCACTACTCTGGAGTGTTTTTACTGGAGTGTCTGTAAATGTAGAGTCTCCATTGAAATACAGGCTGCTTAAGAAGAAGAGGAAGAAGAAGAAGAAGAAGAAGAAGAAGAAGCAGAAGCAGGATAAAAATGGACTTTTAAAATCCTCTTTCACTGTCCAATGTAAATCAATGTGTGACGCTCAAACAGCTCAGGAGTTCTTCTGTGATGGAGGGCTGTAGTCTACTGTATTTTTTATTTTTTTTATATCTTCTCCTATGTGCCCATTTCCCCCCCTTCAACCTGCCTCGCCTACTTCTATTTCTGCTGCCCACATTCCCCAAAATTACTCCGACCCCCCACCGGAGACGGGCCGCGAACTTGCTCCTTTCAATCCAACGGTGACATGAATAGCATTAAAAATAAAAAAAAAGGTGTTATCATTCAGCTGTGTGGGGGGGGGAGCTGCACCCATCCCTCAAAAGACGGACTTGGGAGGTCACAATGTATTCTGGTTTATATTCTGTGATTGTGAACGTAGGAATCTGTCTCTGAGTTTTCTTTCTCCTCCGTCATCTTTAACAGGAAGATATCAGTTTGTCAGGTTCTCATCTAAATCTGATCGAACTCTTCCAAAGCTGCTGGAAATATTTTAATTTGATGATATTATAATGTCTGTGGGAGGCATAATAAACAAATTATAAAAAAATATGTAATCAAATCCTGCTGGACGCAATCATATAAACTAGACAAATGTGGAAGAAGTATTCATATCATTTTACTTATTAGCAGCTAAATGTACTTTTACTTTAATGTTTTAACTATGTTTTTCTTCTTATACTTATGTCACTTTCATTAAATAGTAATTACAATAACACATGGACATTACAGCTAATGTAACCCAATGGATTGAAATGACAGTGGCTGGAAAAAGGAGATAGAAGCTCCATTAAATGCATTAAAGTCACTGCTTGGACTAGTTATATTTAGTCATGGTGTTAATATTAGATAAAACTGTTCCTACATCACATGCTTGCTTAATTATATTATTATTATTTGAAGTTAACTCACACAAACACAAATTTGATGGGGTTTTTTTAAGCAAAAATAACCAAGATTCACAACTTTCAACTTTTTAAATGTTAATATTTTCTGTTTTTCTATTAAACTTGGTATCTTTGAGTTTTGGACTATTGAACAAAAACCAACACGTTTGAAAATGTCACCGTGAGCTCTGGGGAACTTAATCAGTTTATAGGTCAAACTATTCATGTAACAGAAAATATGAGTAGATCAGTTGTTAATAAAAAAAATGAATCATTGGTTGCAATCGTACTACTGTGGCTACAACCTAAATAATCAGAGTCTCCAGGCAAACACAGTGTGGGAGGACTTGATGTTATACAACTACATTTTACTTGTAACAGAGTATGTTTACGTTGCTGTATTGCTACATTTAAATACTTCTCCCACCACTGGACTCTGGTTTTTAGGAGGGGTCGTATTTTTTTGGCCCATTTCAACCAATGTGATGAAAAAAAAAAAAAAGGATCCAGTAAGTCAATATAATGAGAAACTATCTCAAAATAAATAAGATAAGCCATAAGATAAGCTATTATATTGAGATACTAAGTCATTATTTTAAGATACTAAGTCATTAATTGGAGTTACTAAGGCATCATTTTGAGATAGTTTCTCATTATTTTGAGATTCTAAGTCATTTTAAGATACTTTCTCATTATTTGTGATAGCATCTCAAAATAATTAGGTACTAAGTCATTATTTTGAGATGTCATTTCATTATTTTGAGAGTTTGTCATTTTGAGATACTAGTCATTTTGAGAATGTTTCTCATTATTTTGAGATGTTATTTAATTATTTTGAGATTCTAAGTCATTATTTTAAGATTCTAAGTCAATATTTTAAGATTCTAAGTCATTATATTGCGATTCTAAGTCATTATATTGAGATTCTAAGTCATTATATTGAGATTCTAAGTCATTATATTGAGATTCTAAGTCAATATTTTAAGATTCTAAGTCATTATATTGCGATACTAAGTCATTATATTGAGATACTAAGTCATTATTTTAAGATTCTAAGTCATTATATTGAGATACTAAGTCATTATATTGAGATTCTAAGTCATTATCTTAAGATTCTAAGTCATTATTTTAAGATTCTAAGTCATTATATTGAGATTCTAAGTCATTATTTTAAGATTCTAAGTCATTATTTTAAGATTCTAAGTCATTATATTGAGATACTAAGTCATTATATTGAGATACTAAGTCATTATTTTAAGATTCTAAGTCATTATATTGAGATACTAAGTCATTATTTTGAGATTCTAAGTCATTATATTGCGATACTAAGTCATTATATTGCGATACTAAGTCATTATATTGAGATTTTAAGTCATTATTTTGAGATTCTAAGTCATTATCTTGAGATTTTAAGTCATTATTTTGAGATACTAAGTCATTACTTTCAGATATTAAGTCATTATTTTTAGATTCTAAGTCATTATTTTAAGATTCTAAGTCATTATATTGCGATACTAAGTCATTATATTGAGATACTAAGTCATTATTTTGAGATAATAATTCATTATATTGAGATACTAAGTCATTATTTTGAGATAATAATTCATTATATTGAGATACTAAGTCATTATATTGAGATTCTAAGTCATTATTTTCAGATTCTAAGTCATTATCTTAAGATTCTAAGTCATTATTTTAAGATACTAAGTCATTATATTGAGATACTAAGTCATTATTTTCAGATTCTAAGTCATTTTCAGATTCTAAGTCATTATATTGTGATACTAAGTCATCATTTTAAGATTCTAAGTCATTATATTAAGATACTAAGTCATTATATTGAGATTATAAGTCATTATATTAAGATACTAAGTCATTATTTTGAGATTCTAAGTCATTATTTTGAGATTCTAAGTCATTATATTAAGATAATAAGTCATTATATTGAGATTCTAAGTCATTATATTAAGATACTAAGTCATTATATTGAGATTATAAGTCATTATATTAAGATACTAAGTCATTATTTTAAGATTCTAAGTCATTATTTTGAGATTCTAAGTCATTATTTTGAGATTCTAAGTCATTATTTTGAGATACTAAGTCATTATTTTAAGATTCTAAGTCATTATATTAAGATAATAAGTCATTATATTGAGATTCTAAGTCATTATATTGAGATTCTAAGTCATTATTTTGAGATTCTAAGTCATTATCTTGAGATTCTAAGTCATTATATTGAGATTCTAAGTCATTATTTTGAGATTCTAAGTCATTATCTTGAGATTCTAAGTCATTATTTTGAGATTCTAAGTCATTATTTTGAGATACTAAGTCATTATATTGAGATACTAAGTCATTATTTTCAGATTCTAAGTCATTATTTTCAGATTCTAAGTCATTATTTTCAGATTCTAAGTCATTATTTTCAGATTCTAAGTCATTATTTTGAGATTCTAAGTCATTATTATGAGATACTAAGTCATTATTTTCAGATACTAAGTCATTATTTTGAGATTCTAAGTCATTATATTGAGATACTAAGTCATTATATTGAGATTCTAAGTCATTATTTTAAGATTCTAAGTCATTATATTGAGATTCTAAGTCATTATTTTGAGATTCGAAGTCATTATTTTGAGATTCGAAGTCATTATTTTGAGATTCTAAGTCATTATATTGCGATACTAAGTCATTATCTTAAGATTCTAAGTCATTATTTTGAGATACTAAGTCATTATATTCAGATTTTAAGTCATTATATTGCGATACTAAGTCATTATCTTAAGATTCTAAGTCATTATTTTGAGATTCTAAGTCATTATTTTCAGATTTTAAGTCATTATATTGCGATACTAAGTCATTATTTTAAGATTCTAAGTCATTATTTTGAGATACTAAGTCATTATATTGAGATTCTAAGTCATTATTTTGAGATACTAAGTCATTATTTTGAGATACTAAGTCATTATATTGAGATTCTAAGTCATTATATTGAGATTCTAAGTCATTATTTTGAGATTCTAAGTCAGTATTTTAAGATTCTAAGTCATTATTTTGGGATACTAAGTCATTATCTTAAGATTCTAAGTCAATATTTTGAGATTCTAAGTCATTATCTTAAGATTCTAAGTCATTATTTTAAGATTCTAAGTCATTATTTTGGGATACTAAGTCATTATTTTGAGATACTAAGTCATTATCTTAAGATTCTAAGTCATTATTTTAAGATTCTAAGTCATTATTTTGGGATACTAAGTCATTATTTTGAGATTCTAAGTCATTATTTTGAGATACTAAGTCATTATTATGAAATTCTAAGTCATTATTTTAAGATTTCTAAGTCATTATTTTGAGATACTAAGTCATTATTTTCAGATTCTAAGTCATTTTCAGATTCTAAGTCATTATATTGTGATACTAAGTCATTACTTTCAGATATTAAGTCATTATGTTGAGATTCTAAGTCATTATATTGAGATTCTAAGTCATTATTTTGGGATACTAAGTCATTATATTGACATTCTAAGTCATTATATTGAGATTCTAAGTCATTATTTTGAGATTCTAAGTCATTATTTTAAGATTCTAAGTCATTATTTTCAGATTCTAAGTCATTTTCAGATTCTAAGTCATTATATTGTGATACTAAGTCATTACTTTCAGATATTAAGTCATTATGTTGAGATTCTAAATCATTATATTGAGATTCTAAGTCATTATTTTGGGATACTAAGTCATTATATTGACATTCTAAGTCATTATATTGAGATTCTAAGTCATTATTTTGAGATTCTAAGTCATTATTTTGAGATTCTAAGTCATTATTTTAAGATTCTAAGTCATTATTTTGAGATTCTAAGTCATTATTTTGAGATTCTAAGTCATTATTTTAAGATTCTAAGTCATTATTTTCAGATACTAAGTCATTATTTTGATATTTTAAGTCATAATATTGATACTAAGTCATTATATTGAGATACTAAGTCATAATATTGAGATACTAAGTCATTATCTTCAGATACTAAGTCATTATCTTCAGATACTAAGTCATTATCTTCAGATACTAAGTCATTATATTGAGATAATAATTCATTATATTGAGATACTAAGTCATTATATTGATAGTATCTCGAAATAATAAGATTCTAAGTCATTTTTTTAAAGATTCTAAGTCATTATATTGAGATAAGTCATTATTTTAAGATACTAAGTCATTATATTGAGATAAGTCATTATTTTAAGATACTAAGTCATAATATTGAGATACTAAGTCATTATATTGAGATATTAGTCATTTTGAGATACTAAGTAATTATATTGAGATACTAAATCATTATATTGAGATACTAAGTCATTATTTTGAGATACTAAGTCATTAAACTGAGATACTATGTCATTAAATTGAGATACTAAGTCATTATATTGAGATAGTATCTCAAGATATTGAGAAACTAAGTCATTACATTGAGTTATTAAGTCATTATATTCAGATACTAAGTCATTATATTGAGATTGTATAGATATTGGGTTTCTATTCATATTTGACTAAAAACTTAATTTTAATTCTGTATTAATTAATCTGACCACCGGCTTTAATCAGAGGAGTGAGATGGAGGAGGAGAAAGAGGAGGAGGAGGAGGAAGAGGAGGAGGAGCCACGTGTCTGGTGACGTCCTCTGCGGAGTTCTGCCCTCCTGACGTCAGCGCGGTGCGTGCCTGTGATTGGCCGGCAGCGAGCCCATGGGCGTCAGAGGAGATCACGAAGAGAGGAGGAGAGAAGGAAAAAAAAAAAAAAAAAAAGGAAAAAGCAGAGAAAATAGAGCCGACCTTAAAACTCCCGACAAATGACTATTTACCCTGGAACCGTGCGGCCGCAGAGCAACACCGCATAGCTGGAGCTCCGACGACAGCAGCTTTATATACGCAAAAAGAAAGAAAAAGAGAGAGAGAAAGACAGGAGAGAAAGAGAGAGATATATCTGTGAGGATTACTAACGCAGAGAGGCGGGGTTGGGAAGGACTTGTGCAAACCAGCTGCGACTCTCCGGATTTACTCGCTCAGCTGAAAAAGGGAAAACAAGCGACGCTTCATGGACATTTTCTGCGCGTAAGAGAGAGAGAGGAGGATGAGGTGACCGCCAGGAAAAACGCAGGAAAAGTGGACCAAGTTGGAAACGTAGCGAGACACAGGACTCCCAACCTGGACGTATATTATTTTTTTAAAAGATATTTTTAGATGACCGTGGAGTAAATAAACCCTCCCTTTCTTCCGCCGACACTTGGTGCATTTCCACCCCCAGATACAGCCTCTGCACGCCGGATACAACACGCAGGAGAAGCCCGGTGGTGGTGCTGCTGGTGGTGGTGCTTGTGCAGATGCCCACTGCAGACTGCAGGTTGCTCCATCATGGCCGGATCATGAAGTGTTTGACTTATCTGCTCTTACTTCCAGAAACACTGAAAAAGTCCAAAAAGGTCGGCAAGCTTCCAGGCAGCAGGCTGCCGGTATGTTATGAGATCCTGACTCTGTCTCTGACCAGCAAGAAGAAGCAGCAGCAGCAGCAGCAAAAGCAGCAGGAGGAGGAGGTGCAAAAGCAGCAGGAGGAGGTGCAGGAGAAGATGGCTGCAGAGTTGTACCCCGCCGCCGCCAACACTAACAACACCAACCTGGCCAATGGCACTACGGTAGCAGACACTGAGAAGAGCAAAGAGGTGCAGGTGTGTCAGGCGAGCAGCAGCAGCAGCGGGGCGACGACACCGACCACCCAGCAAAACATCAACAACAACAATGTAGACCCACCCAGCTGGCAGTGCAGCCACCCAACACTGAGAGAGAGGTAACACGGCCGGACCCCGAAATATACACACACACACACACACACAGAGAGAGAGAGAGATAGAGAGAGAGAGAGAGAGAGAGAGAGAGAGGGGTAACACTGGACCCCCAAAATACACACACACACACACACACACACACACACACACACTGAGAGAGAGGTAACACTTAACATTAAACATACATTGGACCCAAAAACCCACACACACACATACTGGACACACACACACACACACACACACACACACACACACACACACACACACACACACACACACACACACACACACACACACACACACACACACACACACACACACACACACACACACACACACACACACACACTAAAGTGCATTAATGTCATTAAGCAGTAATGACATTACTAGTGGATTAAAGTGACAGTGGTTAAACACATGATTTGTGGTGTAAGAAGTATTTATATCATTTTATCATATTTATTTCTTAATAGCAGCAAAATGTCCTTAAAGTAATATGAATAAAACTGTTAGTTTAATACTTTAACTGTGTTTTGCTTCTTATACTTATGTACTTTAGTCATTAAGTAGTAATTACAGTTATACATGGACATTATAGTGTAACCCAATGGGAGATTAAATGCACCATAAAATGCATTAAAGTCACTGCTCTGACCAGTTATAATTAGTCATGGTGTTAATTTTAAGATAAAACTATTCCTACATCACATGTTTGCTTAGTTACATTAATTATTTGAAGTTTAACACAAAAAAATTAAGTTATTTAAGCAAAAATAACCAAGATAAACCACTTCCACCTTCTTAAATGTGACTATTTTCTAGTAAACTTGAATCTTTTGAGTTTTTTATTGTCTATTGAACATTTTGCAAATGTCAGCATGAGCTGTGGGAACTTGCCACTGGCATGAATTCAGTTTATAGGTCAAACTATTAAATTCGGGAAAATACAAAGTAGATCAATTGTTAGTTTAGAGAAAGAGAGAAAAAAAAAAAAATCATTGGTTGCAAATCGTACTACTGTGGTGGTTACATCCTAAATAAGCTGTGTCTCCAGGCAAAAACAGTGTGGGAGGACTTGATGTTATACAATACTTGAGGCTTTTTTTTTTTTATTCAGTATGAGAAACCTGCTCTGTGCTCTTCTAGGAATGCCTTGATGTTTAACAATGAGCTGATGGCTGATGTCCACTTCATTGTCGGCCCTTTGGGGGGATCGGAGAGAGTTCCAGCACACAAGGTAAAGAAATAATATTTAACATTTATAAAAAAAATGTTAAACTAGGAGTGAAGATCGGTGCTTTAAAACTTATGTAATGTTTGTTAAATGTAAATATATGTTAAAAATGCCACTGAAAATAGCTACTGCTGCTCATTTATTGAACTTAAAGAAGAGTGATTGTGCTTTGCTTGTGTCTAATGCATCTGCCTGCTCCTCCCTCCCTCTCTCTCTCTCTCTCTCTCTCTCTCTCGCTCCCCCCCTCCCTCTCTCTCTCCTTCCCCTCTCAGTATGTGCTGGCCGTGGGAAGCTCCGTCTTCTGTGCCATGTTTTATGGCGATCTGGCGGAGGAGGAGTCTGAGATCCATATCCCAGATGTGGAACCTGCTGCTTTTCTAATTCTGCTGAAGTAAGCCACTCACCATTCCCCCCTTCTCTCTCTCTCTTTCTCGCTCTCTCTCACAGCCAACCAGAAGGAGAGATGACAAGCGCAGTCAGTGTCACTTCAAAGCATATTATTACTCATCCAAAGCTAAGCAGAGGCGAATGCCAAAAATGCTGGAAGCGCCAGAGAGCAGCGGCGGCGGCAGCAGCAGCAGCACAGTGCTCTGTAATTGCTGGTTTTCTCAGCACTCTTTGTTCAACTAGAAACCTTTTTTTTCTTCTCCTCCTCCTCCTCCCTTCTCTTTTCCTCATACACAGCCTGACAATTTTCTTAGGAGGTGAATATATGCAGACTAGTAGTTATAAATAACCTAAGCCAACCTAAGCCAGCAGCACGGACCGGTGAATGCTTGGCCTTTTGAGAAAAGGGTAAAAACATGTTAAGTCATTACACAATCCTCTTTGAGAAGCAGAACAGCTGATCATTATTTCTAGTTTGCTGCTTTTTTTTTGTGGACTTTCGCGATGACGTGGAAATAATACCAGCAACAGAAAGAGATGAGAGCTTCTGGGAGTTTTTAAAGGATCTTAATAAAAGGTCTTAATACAATGTCTCAGTATGTGGCGTCGTGTTAAATAAGCAGTTGATCTGTTATTAGCACCAAGCTAGAAGTCTGTTCTGTGATTAAAAGGTTGTTTTCCTCTCCTCAGGTACATGTATAGTGATGAGATTGACCTGGAGGCAGACACGGTGCTGGCCACCCTGTACGCTGCTAAGAAGTACATTGTCCCTGCACTGGCCAAGGCCTGCGTCAACTTCCTGGAAACCAGCCTGGAGGCCAAGAACGCCTGCGTGCTGCTGTCCCAGAGCCGCCTGTTCGAGGAGCCGGAGCTGACGCAGCGCTGCTGGGAGGTGATCGACGCTCAGGCCGAGCTCGCCCTCTGCTCCGAGGGCTTCTGCGAGATCGACCTGCAGACGCTGGAGATTATCCTGCGGAGGGAGACGCTCAACACGAAGGAGGTGGTGGTGTTCGACGCCGTTATGAGCTGGGCCACGGCCGAGTGCAAAAGACAAGGTTTGGGTCCAACGACCCGCAACAGAAGAGACGTGTTGGGGAAGGCGCTGTTCTTAGTGCGCATCCCCAGCATGAGCCTGGAGGAGTTTGCGGACGGGGCGGCGCAATCCGATATCCTGACACTGGAGGAGACGCACAATGTGTTCCTGTGGTACACGGCGGCTAAAAAGCCCACACTGGACTTCCCTCTGACTGCGAGGACGGGTCTGGCTCCTCAGAGGTGCCACCGCTTCCAGTCGTCGGCCTACCGGAGCAATCAGTGGCGTTACCGCGGCCGATGCGACAGCATTCAGTTCGCGGTGGACAAAAGGATCTTTATCGCCGGGCTCGGGCTGTACGGGTCGAGCGGAGGCAAGGCCGAGTACAGCGCCAAAATCGAACTGAAGAGACAAGGGGTGACTCTGGCTCAGCACATGACTAAGTTCGTATCGGACGGGTCGAGCTGCACGTTTCCGGTGTGGTTCGAGCATCCTGTTCAGGTGGAGCAGGACGCCTTCTACACGGTCAGCGCCGTGCTGGACGGGAATGAACTGAGCTATTTCGGCCAGGAGGGCATGACGGAGGTGCAGTGTGGGAAGGTGACATTTCAATTCCAGTGCTCCTCCGACAGCACCAACGGGACCGGAGTACAGGGAGGACAGATCCCCGAGCTTGTGTTCTATGCATAAAGCTGCTCTGGACTGCTGATCAGAAGAATTTTTAGTTTAGCCTCGCCTCCCAGCCTTCAAAGTAATGTAGCATTAAAGACACTTGAGTAATGTCACACTAAATGGCCTGGTTAGTTCTCTGAGAGACTATTTTAAAAGCAAAAAGGAGCTGTTGTTTTATCTTATTTAATTTAATGTTTTTGGGTTTTTTTTTTTTAATTTAAATACTTGGTTAACGTTATTTGCTCTGATGCCTGTGTTTAAAGGGTGCGGCTGCTGTAGAAACAACATTTAACACAGTTGATTTGTGGTTATGTATCAAAGCTGAGCTCCAACAACTGGAACAAGTAGGGACTGCTTCAACAAAAACAAAAAAAATGGTGTAATTGCAAGTCTTATATTACAATGTTGTTACTATAGTGCAAGCAGCAACATTACACATTACACAAGGAGCAAACTTTATGTAGTGTTATGAATCTAAATGCAAAAAAAAAATGCAAAAAAAAAAAAGTAGAAATCTTGTCAGAAACAGAGATGTTTTGCACTTCAGAGGACGGCCTCGGAAACGTTGTCTTTTGTTTTTGTAAAATACAAATTTAACTGTTTAACAGCTTGATGCTGTTAGAAAGAGACCTGATGATGTTCTGTATGAGAATGATTATAACACCTGATGGAAAAACTAAAACATAAAGGTTATAATGTGATTGAAGCCATGAGAGAGAGACGTCATATCATTATGGGAAGCTGGGGGGTTTATCTGAGGGGCTGCAGCGCCCCCTGGTTGCAGCACAGGGAACTGCACCTTGGTTTATAATGGAAACACTGGGAGGTTTTATTAGAGAGAAATGTGGATGGATGGATTCATGAAAGTACCAACAGGGCAAAGACAGAGGTCCAAAAAGGTTCCTTAAATCCAGATCTACTACTTGTTATTATTATGGTTTATTTAATAGTATACATAGAAAAAGGCTAGAACTACTGTCTGATGCAAGTATAACAGTGTTTATAGCTAATGCTAATATGCAACAGCTGTTCCTAAGGAGGCTTTTTGGAAAGTAAGATGTAAAAATAGAGAATAAAAAGGAAGTAAAGCAAGCACAGAATGAAAAAAGAAGACAAGCAAGGGTCCTTAAATCCACATCTACTACTTATTATTATTATGGTTTGTTTAACAGGGACGGATACAGTAGACATAAGAAAGGGTAGAACTGCTGTCTGATGCAAGTATAACAATGTTATGCAACAGCTGATCCTAGGAAGGCTTTTGTGAAAGTAAGATGTAAAAATAGAGATTAAAAAGGAAGTAAAGCAAGCACAGAATACAATAGAAGGTTAAACATGGTACTATAAAGATTACACATAAAACTACATTTTTGTTGCTGAATTCATCAGGATTTGGTGAGTCTCTTTAAAAGTGTGCAGCAAATTTCAACTGTTCTTATTCAAAGTTAGATTTATATTATAATAGAAAAGTTATAGAGCTCAGTAAAAGAGTAGAGATGATCCACACAAGCTTAACTGCTGATTTAAAGCCTGAACTGATATTTATTTGTATTATATTTTGTTATTTTCCTATTATTATTATTATTATTATTATTATTATTATTATTATTATTATTATTATTATACAGCTGCACAGTGCATATTAACATTAAAATGAGCGATTTCAAATATGTTTAACAGCAGAATGGTTCTGTTAAGATCAATAGTTGCCTTTGATGGACAGTATATGGTAGTATTTTATATGAGAGGGGTATCTCATGTTGCAGGAAGGTTTGGGTATGATTTTAAACGTCCTCCCGGGTCAAATTGACCCCGTCTGTTTTGACTGTTCCTTCTTTCCTTCCTCCCTCCAATCTTTCCTTCCTTCCTCCCTTCCTTATTTCCTCTGTCCTTCTTTCCTTCCTTCCTGCCTCCCTTCCTCTTTTCCTTTCTCCCTCCCTCGTTCCTTCTTTCTTCCCTACCACCCTCCTACCTTCACTCCTTCCTTATTTCCTCCGTCCTTCTTTCCTTCCTCCCTTCCTTCCCTCCTTTTCCTTCCTTCCCTTCTTTCTTCTTCCCTTCCATCTTCCTCCCTTTCCATCCTCCTCTCCTTCCTTCCATCTTTCCTTCCTTCCTTCTTCCTTCTTTCTTCCTCCCTTCCATCTTCCTCCCTTCCATCCTCCTCCCTTCCATCTTTCCTTCCTTCCTTCCATCTTTCCTTCCTTCCTTCTTCCTCCCTTCCATCTTTCCTTCCTTCCTTCCATCTTTCCTTCCTTCCTTCTTCCTCCCTTCCATCTTTCCTTCCTTCCTTCCATCTTTCCTTCCTCTCCTTCCATCTTTCCTTCCTTCCATCTTTCCTTCCTCCCTTCCTTCCTTGACTCCAGGACAACAGGAGGGTTAAGATATTAAATGAGTTCATGGGATAAAGAAGCATGAAGCCAGAGTATAGATCAGGTTTTTTTTCTGCATCCTCTCATCATTCATACATGCTTGAAGCTTATAATTGAGACTAAAAGTGAATCCAAACTGAATGATTGTGACATGAGTCCTTCCTTCCTTCTGGGGATGTAAGGGAAGTCTTACAAACATCAACATGGAGGTGAAAGGTTTGTCTCATATTCTACTTTTCTGGGCTTCTCAGTAGAAATCAAACAACACACTCAAAATAGATATTTACAGTATATAAACGTCACTGGAATCTTATATCCTGATATTTGACCCTCTAATAGGAGCTTCTAACATAAAACACTATCCAGTTGCATTATGGGAAATATAGGATCCAGTGTTTTTTGGATCCTGTGACCAATACCAGGAAGTAAAAGTCAGGATATCTCAACTTCTCCTGCTTCAACTTTGACTATTAATTGTTTTTAATATGTCTCAAACTTTATGGAAGTGAAATACTAAAACCCTGAAGTACAGTTTAAATCATTTATAGAGTAAAAAATGACAAATTAACTGGTTCCAGCTTGTTAAGTACGATGCTTCCACCTTTTATTCATGTTCATTTAATATCTTTTGGTAAAAGTCAGGATATCTCAACTTCTCCTGCTTTAACTTTCACTATTAGTTGTTAAAACTTAATGGAAGTTGGCAATTAAAACCCTTCAAGTACAGTTTAAATAACTTATAAAGTAAAAAATGACAAATTAACTGGTTCCAGCTTGTTAAGTACAACACTTCCACCTTTTCATATCATTAGAAATGCTCTATTTAACATCTACATAAAAAGGCTGCTTCTAATTCATCATTTTAACATCTTAATTCATCTAAATCTTGCATTGTGAGTAGTGGGAGAAGGATCTTGCATTGTGAGTAGTGGGATAAGGATGATGAAGGGTGAAGAAGATGAGTTAGGTACCTATAGCCGGCGCGTTGATGCACAGCTCTCTGGCCAAGACGAGGAAAGTTCTCCCCAAGATGTAAACGTTGACCTGCAGAGGAGATAAAAATAAACCATGAGATAATAAACACGGCCCAGACGCTGCCGGTTAAATCTCCTTTAACTGAATCTGGGTTTTTACGTGATGCTGTACGTCTTTAATTCAGTTTTCATGACTGCAGGAACATCACAGCTACTTATAGACTCACAGTAGAGCTCAGTCTGAAGTTTAACAGTTTAACCCTCCTGTTGTCAAATTGACCCCGTCTCTTTTGACTGTTCCTTCTTTCCTTCCTTCCTTCCTTCCTCCCTCTTTCTTGAATTTTTTCTTCATTCTTCCCCTCCTTCCCTCTTTCTTTGCTCCCTCCTCCTTCCATACTTCTTTCCTCACTTCCTTCCTTCCTCCCTTCCTTCTCTCCTTACTTCTTCCCTCTTTTCCTCCCTCCCTCCTTCCTTCCTTTCCTTCCTCCCTCCTTACTCCTTTCCTTCCTTCCTCTCTTCTTCCTCCTTCATTCCTTCCTCTCTTCCTTCTCTGCTTACTTCATCCCTCTTTTCTTCCCTCCCCCCCTTCCTTCCTTTCCTTCCTCCCTCCTTACTCCTTTCCTTCCTTCCTCTCTTCTTCCTCCTTCATTCCTTCCTCTCTTCCTCCTCTCCTTACTTCTTCCCTCTTTTCCTCCCTCCCTCCCTCCTTACTCCTTTCCTTCCTTCCCTCCCAACCTCCTTACTCCTTTCCTTCCTTCCTTCATCCCTTCCTTCCTTCCTCTTTTCCTTCTTTCCTTCCTTCCTTATTTCCTTCGTCTTTTCCTCCTTCCTTCCTCCTTTCCTTCGTTCCTTCCTTCCTTCCTCCTTTCCTCCCTCCCTCCCCTCCTTATTAATTTCCTTCCTTCCTTCCTGCCTTCCTCCTTTCCTCCCTCCCTTCCCTCATTCATTTCCATCCTTCCTTCCTCCTTTCCTCCCTTCCTCCTTACTCATTTCCTTCCTTCCTTCCTCATCCCTTCCTTCCTCCCTCCCTTGACCTGAGGACAACAGGAGGGTTAACCTCCACCAGACGGAGGTGATTGACTGAGGATAAAAAGGTTGTGTGTGTGTTTGTGTGTTTAGGAGATGAAATAAGTCCGTTGCATCACCGCTCAGGGTTAAAGTGTCGTTACATCATCGACCTCCACGAGCCTGCAGAGCATTTCACTTCAATATGTGTGATTAAAAAGCTGAGCTCTGCTGCCATTTGGAGGGATTTACCCCTTTTTCTCCCCCTCCTCCTCCTCCTCTTCCTCCTCCTCCTCTTCCTCCACTACCACCAACACATCACCATGCACACTCTCTATATGTGTGTTTTTATCAGGTTCAGACTGTTTCTCTTACTGTCAGGATCAGAAAAAGACGACATTTTCACTCAGTTGTTATTTATGGAGATTCTGACTCTGATAATGTTCATGTATTAGAGTTAAGAGGAAGTAGTAGAAGCTTTAATGTTATTATAATGAGGGTCAGACAACAATATAATGAAATATAGATAGAACTCACTAATGCATAAACACATTTAGGACTATTAACCTTATAAACTGAGAAAAATGTCTTCAAACTGCTGATTAATGTGACAATTAGTCCCAAAACCTGCAGACTGCAGACACAAGAGATGTGACAGGAAAGAAAGGAGAAAGATGAGAGAAAGTTCTTAATTCTAACTCAGCTTTTTAACCCATTCATATCTGATTTTGAAGAATAGAAACACATTTTTCCTCCTTTAACCTTCGTGTCGTCCTCCCGGGTCAAATTGACCCCGTCTGTTTTGATTGTTCCTTTCTTCCTCCCTCCCTCCTTCTCTCTTTCTTTCCTTCCTCTCTCTCTCCTCCCTCCCTCCTACTTTCCTCCCTGCCTTCCCTCCCTCCTACCTTCTTTCCTCCCTCCTTCCTTCTTTCCTTCCTTCCTACTTTCCTCCGTCCTTCCTTCCTTCCTCCCTCCCTCCTTCTCTTTCTTTCCTTCCTCTCTCTCCTCCCTCCCTCCTACTTTCCTTCCTTCCTTCTCTCCTCCCTTCCTTCCTTCCTCCCTCCTTCTCTCTTTCTTTCCTTCCTCTCTCTTTCTCCCTCCCTCCTACTTTCCTTCCTTCCTTATTTCCTCCATCCTTTCTTCCTTCCTTTCCTCCCTTCCTTCCTCCTTCCTCCCTTCCTTCCTTAACTCGAGGACAACAGGAGGGTTAAATCCTCTTTAGTTCATTCATCAGACACAAAGAATAATATAAAAGTGTCTAGAACTGCAACTAACTCTGGTTTTCATTGTCTCTTAATCTGATGATGATTTTATAAACTGAGAAAACAGCTTAATAAATTTTGACAGTTAGTCCCAAACCTACAGACGACAGACAGAAGAGAGGTGACAGGAAATAAAAGAGAAAAATGAGATTAAAGTTCATTTCATCAGTCTCCATTTGAACCCGTTATAATCTTATTTTAAGGAATATAAACATATTTATCCCCTGTTTTAAACACTTCATTCATTCATTCAGCAGCAGATTGAAATACTATAAAACTGGCAAAAGCTGCAGCCAACAATTATATTTATTATCTTTTTAATCTGATGATGATTTTCTTCATTAATCCCTGAATTAATTGTGAATAATAATAATGTCCACTATAATTACTCAGAACCCTGCGGAGGCATTATTAAATTACTTTTTTTTTTGTTTTTTTCTGTTAATCTGAAAATCAACCCCAAAACCCCCCCAAAAAATATCCAGTCTACTTTTCATGTAAGATAAAAGAAAAGCAGCAAATCTTCTTTATTTGCCTCTTGAAAAGTTTGCCAATTAATTTACAGCAATTAATCGTCTTAATTATTTCAGCTCTTAAATTTGGCGAAGTTGTGACTTGAGGAGGAGCAAACACATCGGTTTAACCCTCCTGATGTCCTCGAGTCAAGGAAGGAAGGGAGGGAGGAAAGGAGGGAGGAAGGAAGGAAGAAAGGAAGGAAAGGAGAGAGGAAGGAAGGGAGGAAAGGAAAGTAGGAAGGTAGGAGGGAGAGAGGGAGGGAGGGCGGGAGGGAGGGAGGGAGAAAGGCAAAGAGGAAGGAAGGAAAGAAGGGAGGAAAGGAGGGAGGAAGGAAGGAAGAAAGGAAGGAAAGGAGAGAGGAAGGAAGGGAGGAAAGGAAAGAAGGAAGGTGGGAGGGAGGGAGGGGGGAGGGAGAAAGGCAAAGAGGAAGGAAGGAAAGAAGGACAGAGGAAAGAAGGAAGGTAGGGTGGAGGAAAGACAGAGAAGGAGGGAGGGAAGAAGGGAGGAAGGAAAGGAAGGAAGGAAGGAGGGAAGGAAAGAGGGAGGGAGGAAGTAAGGACAGAAGGAAGGAAGACAGGGGGATGGAGGAAGGAAGGGAGGAAAAAGAGAGGAAGGAAAGAAAGAGAGAAGGAGGAAAGAAGGAACAGTCAAAACAGACGGGGTCAATTTGACCCGGGAGGACGACACAAAGGTTAAAGGAGGAAAAATGTGTTTTTATTCTTCAAAATCAGATATTAAGGGTTAAAATGCTGAGTTAGATTGAAGAACTTCCTCTCATCTTTCTCCTTTCTTTCCTGTCACATCTCTTCTGTCTGTTTTGGGACTAATTATCACATTAATCAGCAGTTTGAAAACGTTTATAAAGTGATTAACTGAGACAAACATCATCAGATTAAAAGATAATGAAAATCACAGTTAGTTGCAGCTCTAGACAGTTTTATAGTATTATAGCAGTTTGATGTTTGTCTGCTGGAACGAGCTAAAGAGGATTTAAGGTGGAAATATGTGTTTATATTCTTCAAAATAAGATAACGAGTTAAAATGCTGAGTCAACAAAGAACTTTCCAGTCTGGGGAATTATAAAGTGGACATTTTCCCAAAATTCATAAAGTGATAAACTGAGAAAATCATCATCAGATTAAGAGATAATGAAAGTTTTATAGTATTTTGGTAGATATATATGTGTCTACTTGAATGAACCAACTGTTGAATGAAGAAAAAAGAGAATTTAAAGGTGGAAAAATGTATTTAAATAAGATATTAAAGAGGTTAATGTGCCAAATGAAACGTCAGAAATGAGAACTTATGTGTTGTGCATTTAGGCCGTAACCGTAACGACGGATCCGGAGTTTTCGCTGCTTGAAAACGCACTTTTTTTAAAACCTGGTTCCAAGGTGGAAAAGTCCAAAACGTTTCAGGTTTTGGATTCGTGAGAACACCAGAAACGCAAACGATGATGTCATCACCCCTCGACCCGCTCCCCCTAGTTTTTGACCTCTTAAGACCCCCCGACGTCTCATAACAACAACACACAATGGCGGAATACAGCCTAACCCCGACGATGCTGGCGGTGCTGCAGCAGATAAAGACCCTTATTAACACGCTAGGGGGAGATATATTATATCCAGTTTTCTCCTTCTCCGACTGTCTGTTTGAATACAGCGCGCAGGCTTTATGCGCATGCTCCGCCTCTTCTTCTTCGTTTTTCGGTGGATTTCTGTAGCTGAAACAGCGCCACACACAGGCCTGGAATATGTACTACAGCGTTTCCATCGTTACGGAGAAATGTTTGGCCCCCCCTGCCGAGAGAAATGGGGGGGGAAAGATCATTTTCGAAATCTGTGTTTGTGTAAACGGCCCCTAATAAGGCACAATAACACCCGAAAGCACTTCCATTAAAAATAAAAAAGGTACAAATTTCATACCTTTTAATCGGTATATTGGAATCGATATTTAGACATTTCAAACACTTCACACAGCCTTAAATAAAAAAATACATTTGACAAACATGGGATGATAACTTTCACATATCAAACTGTGTATTTCTGACTTTTCTGGAGCAGATCTGATGAGGAATCCCCCCGTGCTGGTTAAACTAGGCTGCAGGAAGAGCAGCAGCAGCAGCAGCAGAGTGTGAGGAGGACAAGTGTGTCATGGAGGTTATCTCTGCTGGTAACTCCCATCACAGATGTTTCATTGTGTGTTTGTGTGTTTTTTTTTAAACCCACAACATCTCCAGAAGGGGACTGCAATAAATTTCAGCCCCCCCTCCCTTCCCTTCTCCTCCTGGTTTTATCTGAAAGGATCTAACGATGAATACTGCTGAATAACAAAAAGCCACGAGGCTCCACATCTATCATTTTATAACAGCATTACAGCCCAGAGATTAAGTTACGTCGGGCTCCGCTGGGGGTTAAACGCTGAGGCAGAAGGTAGAGGAAGCTCAGGATCGGGTCGTGAACTTGAGTCAGAGCTCCGTCATTCCTTCAGATGGACTTTCTCTAGAGGAGGAGGAGGAGGAGGAGGAGGAGGAGGAGGAGGAGGAGGAGGAGGAGGAGGAGGAGGAGGAGGAGGAGGAGGAGGAGGAGGGGAGACAGACGGACTCTAGCTCAGACAGGGACGCAGATGCTGCTGCTGCTGCTGCTATCCTGGGAAGCGGATTCCAGAGAGAGGAATTTATACACGAAAGCAGAAACAGGGAGCGTTGAGGAGGAGGAGGAGGAGGAGGAGGAGGAGGAGGAGACGGGGATGGTGTCCTTTATAAAGTAGGCTGTGTGACTCCTGCTGAGACGAGGAGGAGGAGGAGGTTTATTATTTATGGTCGTTTGTCTCAAAGAACAACTGCTTCTGAAGTAAACGTGTCAGAGCTGCTGATATCTGGAGGCTGAAGAAGCAGAATTATGGCTCCTGAAAACGTGACTGTATTATGACCCCAAAAAAAAAAAACCCCACATTGTCCATTTAGTAGCGTTTCTGGAGCTTTTGATTAAAGCACATGATCTTCCATCAGTTGATAAAAATGACCTAGTTTCTATCAATTAGACACTTTTACCAGAGCATTGACCTTTTAAAAGTGCTCGGAAACACTACAAAGCTCAAATCTGTGATCCAATAACAACTATAAGCAAACTCAACCTGTTGAGGAAGATCATGTGATACGATCAAAAGCTCCAGAAAGGCTACTAAATGGACCGTGTGGCGAGATCATTTTGTCAACTGCTGTTGTAAAAAAGGTTGAGAATCTAAACGTTTAAATCTAAAAAGTTTTAAGCAAAATGTGGATGAGAGGTCCTTAAAGATGATCTCGCCACACGGTCCATTTAGTAGCCTTTCTGGAGCTTTTGGTTGTATCACATGATCTTCCTCAACAGATACAGTTTGCCCTGTAGTTACTGAATTATAGATTTAAATTTCGAGCAATTTAAAAGGACTTTTTGTCTCTGCTGTCATAAAAGTGTCTACATTTATGTGATGAATGCGCCTTTTTTTAATCAACTGATGAAGATCATGTGCTATAATCAAAAGCTCCAGAACTGCTGCTGAATAGATCATGTGGATGAGATCCTTTTTTCTGAGCACTTTAAAGGCTTCTCATCCACTTCAAAGTTTAGGTTTGAAGGTTCATCATTGACTTTCCAGAAACAGCAGCTGACAAAATGATCTCAGTCCATTTATTTATACCCCTTTTCCACCAGTGCAGTTCTAGTACTGGTGCTGGTTCACAGTCGGTTCAACTGTAGTGAGATGATGTAACTCAGGAGGGTCAAACTCATTTTCATTCAAGGGTTACATACAACCCAATTTGACCTCATGTGGGCCAGACCATTAAAAAAATAGACGGAAGGAAGAAAGGAAGGAAGGAAGGAAAAACAGGCCAGAAAAATAGAAGGAAGGGAGGAAGGAAGGAAAAGAAGACATGCAGGAAAGATGCAAAGAAGACAAGAAGGAGGAAAGAAGGACAGATGAAAGAAAGGTTGGAAGGAAGGGTAAGGGGACAGGAAGGAAAAGAGGGAAGGAAGAAAAGAAGGGAGGAAGGAAAGAAGGAAAAGAAGACAGGCAAGAAAGATAGGAGAGAAGAAAAGAAGGAAGGAAGAAAGAGAGGAAGGAAGGAGGGAAGGAAGGAAGAAAAGGAGGAAGGAAGGAAAGAGGGAAAAGAAGACAGGCAGGAAAGTTAGAAGGAAGGAGAGAAGAAAAGAAGGAAGGAAGGACAGATGGCAGGACGGATGGACGGAAGGAAGGAAGGAAGTTAAGTGGGCCGGATTGGACCCCTTGGCGGGCCAGTTCTGGCCCACGGGCCTCATGTTTGACACCCCTGATGTAACTGATAGAAGCAATAATCCTTTAACTGTGAGAACTTAGTATCAAAGTCGGACTTCTTTCTTTACGCATTCATGCAACAAAGATAACGAACAATCTTTTCCTCTTTGGTCTGAACATGAAATCAGGATCAGAGCGCCGGTAGACGAGGTTAACCTGAGGAGAAAAGAATCCTCCCTCCTTCTTTCCACTGTGGCGCTAAGTGAATCCTTCCAGGTCAAAGGTCAACCGAGATGACCAAAAACACAGCGTGGTCACTCGATACTCTTCACAGCAAAGTCCAAACAGGTGGAGCGGCTTTCAATTAAAGGATTCCTGATGGATGTGTGTGTGTGTGTATGTATGTGTGTGTGTGTGTGTGTGTGTGTGTGTGTGTGTGTGTGTGTGACGGAGAGAAACTCAAACAGAATTAATGACCGTCAAACGAGCCTCTACAGAAACCACAGAGCCGAGCAGCTGCTGTCAACAGGTCTGCAAGTCTTTAGGACGACGCTGAAGGAAGCCACATGTGTGTCTGATGCTCGTTTGACTGATCTGGAATCACTTCCTGTTTAAATTAACCTTCCTGTCGTCCTCCCGGGTCAAATTGACCCTGTCTGTTTTGACTGTTCCTTCTTTCCTCCCTTCCTTCCTCCCTCCCTCCTTCTCTCTCTTTCCTTCCTCCATCCCCCTTTCTTCCCTCCTTCTTTCCTTTCTCCCTCCCTCCTTCCTTCCTTCTTTCCTTGCCTCCTTCCTCTTTTCCTTTCTCCCTCCCTCCTTCCTTCTTTCCTTCCTCCCTCCCTCCTTCTCTCTTTCTTTCCTTCCTCCATCCCCCTTTCTTCTCTCCTTCCCTCCTTCTTTGCCTTTCTCCCTCCCTCCTTCTTTCCTCCCTCCCTCCTACTTTCTTTCCCTCCTTCCTACTTTCCTCCCTACTTTTCTTCCTTTCTTCTTTCCTCCGTCCTTCCTTCCTTCGTCTTTTCCTTTCTCCCTCCCTCCCTCCTCCCTTCTTTCCTCCCTCCTTCCTACTTTCCTTCCTTCCTTCTTTCCTCCGTCCTTCCTTCCTCCCTCCTTTCCTTCCTTCCTTACTTACTTTCCCTCCTTCTTCCCTTCCTTCCCTTCCTCCCTTAACTCGAGGACAACAGCAGGGTTAAAGTTAGAGAACAGTAACATACTGTTGATACATGTAAGAAGCTTTTTGCTCTTCTGACTCTAGTCTGAGATGACTGATGTGCATCGTAGCGCATTAAAATGTAATCAAAGCCGAACCCTGAAGCTGCAAACATTCATTGTTTCTCCTTTAAAAGATTAAAAACAGGGTTTAACACCTGCTTGATGTAAAAGTAAGACATTGTTTTTAAAAATATGAATCCAGCATCAGATCCACTTATTCTCTCATGAACTCGTTAGTTTTCTTATCGTATCTATTAAGCTTCAGGGTGAGATAATGTTGAGTAACAAAAGTTATAAATGACAATGTTTAAGAAGTTAAACTCAAAGAGTGTAGTTAACCCTCCTGTTGTCCTCGAGTCAAGGAAGGAAGGGAGGAAGGAAGAAAGAAGGAAGGAAGGAAGAAGGAAGGAGAGAGGAAAGAAGGAAGGAGGGAGGGAGAAAGGAAAAGAGAAAGGAAAAGAGGAAGGAAGGAAGGAAGGAAGGAAGGAAGGAAGGAAGGAAGGAAGGAAGGAGGGAAGGAAAGAAGGAGGGAAGGAAGATAAGAAGGAAGGAGGGGGGGGGAAAGGAAAAGAGGAAGGGAGGAAGGAAGGAAAGAAGGAAGGAGGGAGGGAGAAAGGAAAAGAGGAAGGAAGGAAGGAAGGAGGGAAGTAAAGAAGGAGGGAAGAAAGGGGGATGGAGGAAGGAACAGTCCAAACAGACGGGGTCAATTTGACCCAGGAGGACGACAGGAAGGTTAAAGTGTAAACGTCTACAGCGGCCATGTTAACAGATTAATGAGACTGTTTCTTCACTCAGTTCTGATCTGCTGAGGATGAAAAGTCCGACTATCAATAAAATCATACCTGACCATAATGTGGAGATATTTGACTCAGAGTTGTGGACTTTTTGCCTGATAGAAAAAGATAATTACTACTTAACTAAATGATCTGAAATGTTTGTTTACAGCTCCAGTAATTAGGTGATTAATGGGAAATTAATTACCAGCTATATGAATATAAAGTCTCTGGTTCCAGCTTCTCTAATGGGAATATTTTATAGATCTTTGGTCTATAAAATGTCAGGAAATGTTGATCCCTGTTTCCCAAACAACTGGTCGACTGAGAAAATAATCATAATCATAATAATTGTTAGTTGCTGCCTAAATTGTGTTGACTGAGCATTCTGTCAATTTCAAAACTTAAGCCAATATAATGAAGCTAAATAAAGATTCACTCACTTTGAAACAATGCTTTGACTCAAAAAAGAAATATTAACTCTGGATTCAACTACCAGCTGAACCCTCCTGTTATCCTCACAGCTATAGTTTCATTTAAATGATCATTTCCAATAACCAAGTTGGCTAAAAAAGGTTGAACACATAGAATTAGGTGATATTTTATCCCTTATACTTTATAAACATGAGATGATTTGATGGAAAGACAACAGGAGGTTTAAAAAGTTGAGGGTTTTTACTTCTTGTTAGACTTTAAACTGATTAAGTAGAGGCTGTATTTCTTCACAGTCTTCTAATGAAACATTTCACCCACAGCTTTCCTTCCTCTGGTTGCTCATGACCTGAAGAGACCCCCCCACTCCCCCTCCCCCTCCTCCTCCACAGCCTGAATCACTGAATACCAAACTCCCTGCTGTGTTTGCTTTCTATTGCACCTGTTATTCAAGACTTTCATGCATGTGTGCAGAGATATGCATCACATAGAAAACAAGAAGAAGAAGAATGAGTCAGATGCTTAAAAACAGGAAAAAGAGAAGAGAAAACAGCTGATAGTTAAGTTCAGTATTGATTTATCCCTGATCAATAGCTTTACTCTACTTGAACAGATTTGTAAGAACAGATTGAGACTGACAAAGCCCCCCCCCCCTCCTCCTCCTCCTCCTCCTCTTCCTCATTCATCCAAACAATGCAAAGCAGAACAAGTGGTCCGGGTGTGGATCCATAAATAAAAAAAAGTGATTGGTGGATCAACACCGCCCTGCAGCCACAGCAGCAGCAGCAAGCTAAATGCTGGACATTAATAACCCCACCCACCCAAAAATCCACTCCAAATCCACTCCCAGCCCTCCACATGTCAGGGTGTGGATGATAGGGAGTGTGGGGTGCGGGGGTGGGGGGAGGGGCGGCTCGGCTCCTCCAGGACAGCTGGGTGCATAAAAATAAAAGCCCCTGACCAGCTGTGCCTCTGAGAAATGTCCCTCCACCACACCTCCCTCCTCCTTTAGCACCACCAGCACCACCACACCCCTGACTCACTGTGAATCGGCTGCCATCAAATATGCAGACAAATGGAAAGGGGTTTCTAAATTTACACACACACACACACA
>NC_084988.1:1532699-1702221 GCF_963691925.1 Scomber scombrus | reverse complement strand
ATGGAAAGGGGTTTCTAAATTCACACACACACACACACACACACACACACACACACACACACACACACACACACACACACACACACACACACACACACACACACACACACACACACACACACACACACACACACACACACACACACAACACACACACACACACACACACACACACACACACACACACACACACACACACACACACACACACACACACACACACACACACACACGACTCAGGTTTAATTACATGGGTGAAAGTCCTGAATGCAAGATGACTGCAGGACCAAGTGGTTAGAGGCAGAGATGCATCATGGGAGTCGTGGTGAGAGGTATAAAGAGGATTTAAGTGGCTGCTATAACAGGGAGGGGGGATGGGGGGGGGGGGGGGCATTACAACACATCAAAGCTAAAGAGAAAAAAAGTTAACTTTAAAGTTGAAAGTGTGGAGTTTCCCCTCAGTGGTTTTATAGCCTCATTTAATGGATTTAATGAAGTGAATGTTTTATTATATTTGTAGTTTTTGGACACTTACCTGCAGGAGATCACTGAGATCCAGCAGCATGTCTGAGGGGAACTGGTTAAGGCGACAAATATTCAACATGGGAAAAGAAAAGAAACAGTAACAGTAGTTTAGTTTTTACCCAGTTAAAGAGACAAATGGAAGGAAGGAAGTGACCTCAAGAGGACTGAAACTAAATATGTCAGGAAACATAAAACTTGAAGCTCGTCAGTTACAGAGCGACATTATAATAAACACCTTTCATACTAGAAATTACATAACTAAAATGAATCGGTCTCCATCTACTGGACTTTGGTGCGGTTCCGGTGGTGAGAAGCAACCTGAAACAAATAGGTTCAAAACACTCTAGTTGTAATGAATTATGGGTATAATGGGGGGGGGGGGGGGGTACTGCATTGTGGATAACTTTCTTATTTAATTTATATTTCTTCCTGAAGTGCAATGCCTCCGGTACATCATCAGATTATTTTCCAGCTGCACCTCGTTTTCAAACTGTATCATTTGCCAAAAATGACAAATGCAAACAATGTAATACATGAAGAACAGAGCCGAGATCAACCCACGAAGCTGTTGTTCCGTTGTGAAACTCGAATGTGGTGCTTTTATCTAAAGGTCTGGAAGATAAACACCAAAGTGACATATGAGGAGTAAGAAATACAGAAATATGCGTATTGAAAACCGAACTGTTCCAAAGTCTGCAGGCTACATTGGACCAAACAATCCAACTATAGGTCTGAAAAGGCCCTTTAACTCTTCCCGTCGGACCTGCAGTACTCTTCTTTCCCTCCAAACCATTCTAGGCAGAACAAAAGGAAAAAACACATATACATGAGTCTAATTTTTTGTAAAGAGAAATAGTTAAATTCTAGATTGAGGATGCATTACTTAGTTTAAATGTGCATCCACTGATCTCACTTAAAAACTATTAAATATAAACCAAATGTTTTCAGTGTATTTATGACTTTAAACCTGCACAGTGGACAATGGAGTAAAAAACAAGATGATCACGTTAAGCTCGGGCAGCTGCTTCAGTAAATCTAACGTGACACTGCAGCGTCACCTCTGACCAGACGCCTCTCTAAATATACTGACGGACCGGCCCGCCGCCCTCGCTGTGACCTCACCAAAAAACACACACACACACACGCCTGCCTCCTCATCAGCCTCTGGACATCAACATCCTCCCCAAAGAACCAGAGCCTGCCGTGGACACGCCGGTCTCCATGGCGACGGGGGCCTCTCTCTCTCTCTCTCCGTGGCGACAGGTGCACCTGTCTCCAGGCTGCCGGGGGTGGATTAGAGCGACGTTTCAGCTGAAAAAGCCTCAACAGAGGAATTAACGGCGGCGGCAGCGCAGATGAAAATGGAAAAAAGATAATCCGAGCACAAGCCGTCTGGAGATTACAGACGACGACTCCCTTAATCAGGAACATAAACAATAGAGGGTCCTTCAACACATCTGGGGCCACAGAGGAAATACAATGAGGGTGGGAGGGGGGGAGGGGGGGGGGGGGGGGGGGGTCACTTCAGGGTGACTCAGGTTTAAATAAAGAGGATATTTAGACTAGACCAAAGTATCTGCATCTGTCATAGTCACTCTTTTTGTTTTAATTGTTTTAGAGTTTAATCAATTAAATAAAGGGTGTCAAACATGTGGTCTAATCCGGCCCACTGGATAACTTTAAAAAGTGTGAAAATTACAGAAAAGTACTTATTTTCACTCTCCATAGTCAAGGTTTCTATTTAGGGCCTTTAAAGCTGCAGTTGGTAAGTCTTATAAAAGTAACTTTGTGTCATATTTGTTAAAGACAGCATTACATTAATCTAGTAATCTAGGCTCATTTAGCCCCATCTACTGCTCCTACTGCAAATTGCCAGAATCCACCGCGACCGACAAAAAGAACCAATCAGAGCCAGGATGGTGTCTGATGGAGCGTCTGACAGCTGTCAATCACTGCTCGCGCACACAGGCCCTCCCCCTTCCTCCTCAGCTCGGGAGAGCGGCTTCAGGAGCGTAGAGAAAGTAATGGCGCAGCAACAACAATCAGCGAGGACAAAACTACCGATACCTCCGTTACCAACAACAGCATACGTCAGCCTCCTCTGGGGGAGGGACTTTGGAGGCAGGGCAGGAGTGCAGTGGAGAGGGAGAGGGAGGGGAGGGGGAGGGATCTGAAAGTTGTACTTCTTCAAATTTGATGCTAAGTCCTCTCTCTCCTCAAAGTTACCGACTGCAGCTTTAAGGTAGCAACCGAAATAAATCGATACCAAGTAGCATTGAAACATCTCCCGTCAATCGATACCTGCAATCGATCCGTTTTGCACCAGAGCTAGAAAATATGACTATTTGTACATACTCGCTCACAGCCAATCAACACAAGCTTTCTTCTCTTTAACGCGGCATGTGATTGGTCCACTGCCACAGCAGCTACAACCCGTCTGTGGTGGTGAAGTCATGGTGAATTTGAGTTAGCAGTTAGCTTAGCAGTTCAGCAGCAACGATGCCTCCTAAACACTCTAAAGTCTCTAAAGTGTGTCTGCACTACACGCCTGTTACTATGGATACAAGACAGAGACCTACATGTGTTAATGGGAATCTAATTAAGGACTCAGCTGGTATCAGATCACTTTAACCCTCCTGTTGTCCTCGAGTCATGGAAGGAAGGGAGGAAGAAGGAAGGAAAGGAAGGAAGGGAGGAATAAGGACGGAAAGAAGGGAGGAATAAGGAAGGGAGGGAGGGAGGGAGGGAGGGAGGGAGGGAGGGAGGGAGGGAGGGAGGGAGGGAGGGAGGGAGTGAGGGAGAAGTAAGGAAAGGAGGAAGGGAGGGAGGGAGGAAGGAAAAAGGAAGGAAGAAGGAAGGAAAGGAAGAAGGAAGGAAAGGAAGAAGGAAGGAAATGAGGAAGGGAGGAAGGAAGAAGGAAGGAAAGGAGGGAGGGAGGGAGGAAGAAGGAAGGAAGGAGGAAGGAAGGACGGAAGGAAGGAGGGAAGGGAGGAAGGAAGAAGGAAGGAAAGGAGGGAGGAAGGAAGGAAGGAAGGAAGGAGGGAAGGGAGGAAGGAAGGAAGAAGGAAGGAAGGAAGGAGGGAGGAAGGAATGAAGGAAGGAAGGGAGGGAGGAAATGAGGAAGGGAGGAAGGAAGAAGGAAGGAAAGGAGGGAGAAGGAAGGAAAGGAGGAAGGAAGGACGGAAGGAAGGAGGGAAGGGAGGAAGGAAGAAGGAAGGAAAGGAGGGAGGAAGGAAGGAAGGAAGGAGGGAAGGGAGGAAGGAAGGAAGAAGGAAGGAAGGAAAGAAGGAGGAAAGGAGGACGATACAAGACAGAGACCTACATGTGTTAATGGGAATCTAATGAAGGACTCGGCTGGTATCAGATCACTTTAAGGATACTGCTGGTATTATTATTTCTTTAACGATACCCAGCCCTACTTCTGATCCTCCAATTTAAGATAATTAACTTGCAACAAGATTCAGATTTAAAAAACAGATTTTCCTCAGTGTGCTTGGACACATTTTATCAGCATCTCTTAGCAGGGTAACCCCAGATTGACCAGACTGCAAATAAAACATCTGTGCATGTTTGAATTGACTTATTTATTGTGAACAAGCTTTTTCTATGATGATAATTAAATCTAAACTGTTGCAGATTCACAAACAAACACTTTAATGAGACTGAAACTGGCAGCTGCTCAGGATTTAACACCTCATACTGATGCACTTGTGAAGGCGGAGGTTGTTGAAATTGCTATTTTTTCTCGAGACATCTCAAAGCTGTTCAACTGTTGTGTAAATATATGACTTATTTCAGTAAAGTTATAATATAGTATATATTATTATAGGTTATTATGTAATGTTTTACTGGTGCAGTCCACTTGAGATCAAATTGGGGCTCTTAACCCTCCTGTTGTCCTCAGGTCAAGGAAGGACAGGAGGAAGGGATGAGGAAGGACATTAGTAAGGAGGGAGGGAGGGAGGAAGGGAGGAAAGGAGGAAGGAAGGAAGAAAGGGAGGAAGAAAGGAAGGAAGACAAGGAGTAAGGAAGGAGGAAGGAAAGAAGGAAGGAATGAGGAAAGGAGAAAGGAAGTAAGGAGAGAAGGAAGGGAAGAATGAAAGGAGGAAGGGAGGAAGGAAGGAAGGAAGGAAGGAAGGAAGGAAGGAAGGAAGGAAGGAAGGAAAGGAGTAAGGACGGAGGGAGGGAAGAAAGGAGGAAGAGAGGAAGGAATGAATGAGGGAAGGAAGAGGAAGGACAGAAGGAAGGAAGGAAGGAAGGAAGGAAGGAAGGAAGGAAGGAAGGAAGGAAGGAAGGAAAGGAGTAAGGAGCGAGGGAGGGAGGAAAAGAGGCAAGAAGGAAGGAGAGAAGGAAGGGAGGAAGGAAGCAAGGAAGGAAGTGAGGAAAGAAGTATGGAAGGAGGAGGGAGCAAAGAAAGAGGGAGGGAGAGAGGAAAAGAGGCAAGAAGGAAGGAGAGAAGGAAGGGAGGAAGGAAGCAAGGAAGGAAGGAAGTGAGGACAGAAGTATGGAAAGAGGAGGGAGCAAAGAAAGAGGGACGGAGGGGAAGAACGAAGGAACAATTAAAGAAAGAGGGAGGAAAGAAGGAACAGTCAAAAGAGACGGGGTCAATTTGACCTGGGAGGACGACACAAGGGTTAAACTAAAATGAGTGACACCCCTGGATTAAATGAATCTGAAACTATTTTCATTATCAATTAATCATTAAACATTTTTCCAGCTTCTGAAAAGTGAATATTTTCTGGTTTATTTTGTCTTCTATGATGATAAATTTAATATCTTTGAGTGATGATGTCACTTCACAGTTTCCATAACAACTAATCAAGTAGTCGGGACAGATTAATTGATAATAATCGTTAAAAAGTTTTGGATTTGTTTCCCCATGTCTAAAAGAAAGAAAATAAGTAGGGGAAAGGAAATGAATACAGGAAGGAAGACAAAGAGGCAAACAGAAGGAAACAGTGTCGGACCATCTGTCAGCAGTCTGAACATCGACACGAAATCCAGACATTGTGGTTCGTCCTCGTTAAATTAAACTCCAGATTCCACGAATGTTTCCTTTTTCTTTTTTTCATCATTCTTTCACTTCTTCTTCTTCTTCTCCCTGCGTCAACACTACACAGACTCACCCAGCTGTGGAAAAAGGGAAGTGAGGAGCGGAGCTATTTTTAACCTCGGGCCTCACTCTTCCAAAACACACACACACACACACACACACACACACACACACACACACACACACACACACACACACACACACACACACACACACACACACACACACACACACACACACACACACACACACACACACACACACACACACACACACACACACACACACACACACACACACACACACACACACACACACAGAACAAAAGGCTGGTAAACAATAGAGCAGGAACACTCCTCGCCCTTCTTTCACTAGGTAAACCTAAACCCGCTCCGCTGTTACATAACACAATCATCCGAGCGTCCTCTAAACACAAGTGAGTCAGGAGTAAACTGAGCACCAAACACCGGGGGGGGGAGGAGGAGGGAGCCGTAGCCGCCCCCCCCTGCTTATGAAATAAAGATGGAAAAAAAAGTCCCATTATCCCGACGGTGACATCACTCTCAACTTCAATAGCTGGCCTTTAGCGGATCATAAAACATTAAGAAAGGCGGTAGCTGGTCGGCCTCCGCTGGCTCACATCAAAAAGTAACCTGAGCTCTTTGATGTGCCGTCCCTGCCGTCGGTTTAAAAGATGCAGATATGCAAAGTTAACAAGTTCGTCTCAACTAGCAGTGAACTTTTACTCGGGTGCTAAGTGTACGATTAAAAACAGATCTGCAGGAAACAGATCTGTTCAATTATGGATGCTGTTCTTTGATCAGATCAGAACATTTAAGCAGACAGGAACACACAGTCCACATGCTCACTAACTTGTTAGTTGTACTCCTCTGGGTGCTTTAGGTGTTTAAAGAAGGGAGCGCGGTTTGACTTTCTGAGCATCAACACCCAGGGGTGCTGCCGGGGATTTTGGGCCCCATTAAACAGAAATCACATCGGGCCCCAACCTGCACACACACACAGGTGTAATTACTGTAACCACACATCTACCTGTGAAGGCTTGCAGCTCTCTTATAGTCCAATACTAACTGTATAATATCTACTGACACTGAGCTGTGATAGTATAACACTGTGTAGAGGAAGAGAGGAAGGAATGAATGATGGAAGGAAGAGGAAGGACGGAAGGAAGGAAGGAAGGAAAGGAGGAAAGGAAGAGGGAGGGAGGGAGGAATGAATGATGGAAGGAAGAGGAAGGACGGAAGGAAGGAAGGAAGGAAAGGAGTAAGAAGGGAGGGAGGGAGGGAGGAAGGAAAGGAGGAAAGGAAGAGGGAGGGAGGGAGGAAAAGAGGGAAGAAGTAAGGAGAGAAGGAAGGAAGGAAGGAAGCAAGGAAGGAAGGAAGTTAGGAAAGAAGTATGGAAGGAGAAGGGAGCAAAGAAAGAGGGAAGGAAGGGGAAGAACGAAGGAAAAATTAAAGAAAGAGGGAGGAAGGAAGGAAAGAAGGAACAGTCAGGAAACATTCTGCATATAAATAAAGGGTTAGTTCAAATGAAATATTCTATTAATATATACAGGACTGTGCAAAAGTCTTAGGTCACCATTAGATGTGTTGTTTATGTGTTGTTATAATGACCATATATAATTATTTATAAGTCTCTTTATTAGAATACAACCAGAAAATACAAGAAATGTTAAAAAAACAAACAAAAAACAGAAAAGAAAACAGCTTCTATAAGCTAAAGTTGGTATTTAGAGGCATTTACTGTGACGTCCCTTTACACTTTAGAAATGTGTGTACATATGTCCTGTATTTTCTGTTTGAATGATGGTGGTAGCCTAAGACTTTTGCACAGTACTGTACATTAATGATGATAGGTGTTAGATGTTAGGGCCCCTGTCAGTCACAGGCCCTTAGAATAGGCCTAACTTTTCACCCTCTTACAGCTTCCCCTATCAACACCTGCCGAAGGGTCCCAAGCTGTTTTCTGCTCAGTTCTCACTCTCAGTAATCACAGGTTTTTTATAAAGTAGCAGCTCAGCATGTAAAAACATAGTTATTTTCAGGATGAGTTAGAGAAGTAGTTTCCATCGTGTTAAACTCTCAGGATGCAGAGTTTCCATCTATCCGACCTGTCAGTGGATTCAAACCCACAAACTACTTGTTGTTTCCACTGCAGTAACGTTGTGGTAATTTTACGAGGCAGTGAGCGTTGGCGCGTGTCTCCTTAGCAGGAACCAACCCTGAAGGGCAACCTCCTGCCACTTTTACAGGGGCAGAACAAGTCCTGCCTCGGGGTAGGAACTCTGTGCTCCTGAAACATTCCTGGGTGGAGCTTGAGGTTGACTCTGTGCTGAGTGAGTTTACTCAAAGCAGGATGTGACGGCAACAGAAAGCGTAAAAATAAGCACCTATAAACTGTTGCAGAATGATTACATCACCTCTAGAGTCCAGTGGGGCCTATCAACGTCCTGCTCTGCAATGGAGACACAACGGATGAGAGGAAGTTCCTGTGAAGGTCCCGCCTCCTAAATTTTACCCGGAACTTCCTCAACCCTCCTGTTGTCCTCGAGTCAAGGAAAGAAAGAAGGAAGGAAGGAAGGGAGGAAGGAAGGAAGGGAGTAAGGAGGGAGGGAGGGAGGAAAGAAGGAAGGAAGGAAGGAAGGAAGGAAGGAAGGAAGGAAGGAAGGAAGGAAGGAAGGAAGGAAGGAAGGAAGGAAAGGAGGAAGGAGGGAGGAAGGAAGGAAAGAAAGAAGGAACGAAAGGAGTAAGGAGGGAGGAAGAAAGGAAAGAAAGGAGTAAGGCGGGAGCAAGGGAGGAAAGGAGGAAGGAAGGAAGGAGGGAGGAAGGAAAGCAGGAAGGAAGGAACAAGGGAGTAAGGAGGGAGGGAGGGAGGGAGGAAAAGAGGAAGGAAGGAAGAAGGAAGAAAGGAAGGATGGAAGGAGGAGGGAGCAAAGAAAAAGGGAAGGAGGGGAAGAACGAAGGAAAATTTAAAGAAAGAGGTAGGAAGGAAGGAAAGAAAGAACAGTCAAAAGAGATGGGGTCAGTTTGACCCGGGAGGACAACAGGAGGTTTAATGGAAGCAGAAGTAGAGCTGCTCCCTAACAAAATGAAACTAATTGAAGTACAACTGAGGCAGCTGTGGCTCAGGAGGTAGAGAGGTCATCCACTAATAAGAAAACCTGGGCAAGATACTGATGTATGAATGTCTGAGGGAACGTTAGCACCCTGCATGGTCGCACCCTGCCATCAGTGTATGAATGGGTGTGAATGGGTGAATGTGACATGGAGTGTAAAAGTGCTTTAAGTTGTGAAAAAGACTAGAAAAGCTCCATATAAGCACAGTCCATGCACCATAACTGAGGTTTGAATCTGAATAACAGAAGAAGTGCAGCAACAGAGACACATTAGAGCTTAAAGCCAACACATTAAAAGCATTAAGAGCATCACAACAGCAGTAACAAATAAATCAGTCTCACTAAAAACTATTCTTAAATAGTTCTCACACAAAAAAAACTAGACAGCAGCTGCAGCTGAAAATGATAAAAAGAAGAAAAGTTGTTTTCCAGCCAGGACAAAACTTCACTGCTCAAACATTTCTCTTCTTTTCCAAGCTGAATATATTCTGCATCTCTAGTGGAAAGACGGCTACAGCCAACAGACAAGGTGCAAGATGAGTCACATGACCCACACAGCCAACAGACAAGGTGCAAGATGAGTCACATGACCCACACAGCCAACAGACAAGGTGCAAGATGAGAGTCACATGACCCACACAGCCAACAGACAAGGTGCAAGATGAGTCACATGACCCAAACAGCCAACAGACAAGGTGCAAGATGAGTCACATGACCCACACAGCCAACAGACAAGGTGCAAGACGAGTCACATGACCCACACAGCCAACAGACAAGGTACAAGATGAGTCACATGACCCACACAGCCAACAGACAAGGTGCAAGATGAGTCACATGACCCACACAGCCAACAGACAAGGTGCAAGATGAGTCACATGACCCACACAGCCAACAGACAAGGTGCAAGATGAGTCACATGACCCACACAGCCAACAGACAAGGTGCAAGATGAGTCACATGACCCACACAGCCAACAGACAAGGTGCAAGATGAGTCACATGACCCACACAGCCAACAGACAAGGTGCAAGATGAGTCACATGACCCACACAGCCAACAGACAAGGTGCAAGATGAGAGTCACATGACCCACACAGCCAACAGACAAGGTACAAGATGAGAGTCACATGACCCACACAGCCAACAGACAAGGTGCAAGATGAGTCACATGACCCACACAGCCAACAGACAAGGTGCAAGATGAGAGTCACATGACCCACACAGCCAACAGACAAGGTACAAGATGAGAGTCACATGACCCACACAGCCAACAGACAAGGTGCAAGATGAGAGTCACATGACCCACACAGCCAACAGACAAGGTGCAAGATGAGTCACATGACCCACACAGCCAACAGACAAGGTGCAAGATGAGTCACATGACCCACACAGCCAACAGACAAGGTGCAAGATGAGTCACATGACCCACACAGCCAACAGACAAGGTGCAAGATGAGTCACATGACCCACACAGCCAACAGACAAGGTGTAAGATGAGAGTCACATGACCCAAACAGCCAACAGACAAGGTGCAAGATGAGTCACATGACCCCAAACAGCCAACATCTATAGGTTACTTATATACTGTAACAGGACTGATGTCACTATATGAATGGATAGAAGGAGTGTATATTTGTTTATATTTTGGGGGAATCTACACCATGAAAGTCACACTGATTGTACTATTAGCAGCTCCTGTTTGCATCGTAACCATGGAAACACCTGACTCTTCCATATACCATCAACCACAACACCACAGCTCCCAGTACACCTCCCACTAAAAAGACTGAGGCTGTCCTAATTACTATTTAATCCCAGGAACAATTGCACACTTGTATATTAGTATCAAGAATTTATAATAATAATAATACATTTTATATTTAAAGCACTGAAGAGATACAGTATTTTTTATTTATTTTAATTACTTACTGACCATTACGCTGCCACTGTTGTGTCAGTTTTTGAATTTCTCCCAAAGGGGATCAATAATGATACCTTACCTTCTTTTTAAGTTATAAAACAGCATTTTTATATAATTTCTAAATGGATTTATAGACTATCATTAGACATAATTCAATATAATAGCGAAAAACTGGAAATCAGCCTTTAGAGAATAAAGACTTTCTGTGCAATTTACTTAAAAAATAAAAATGTTTTAGTTGAAATTCAGTGTTTGTATCATCATTAACACCTATAAAGACACATTGAATGCATTTCCTAGCTGTTTTTTCACCTTTATAAAGACACAAATTGAACATGAAGGATACGTGGCGTCCCCTCGGTGCGGCAGACCAGGTAGAGGCAGGCGGCGATGACGTGCGAGGCTTTGCGGCCGCGGGTCAGCTGTTTGCCGAGCGCCATCCGGTAGAAGTTGAAGGCGGTGTCCAGACAGTGCTGGTTCATCTGCAGCTGGCGACCCAGAGTGTTGATGTTCTGCTTCGCTGGAGAGACACAAAAACATGAGCAGGTCAGTACATGAGACCTTTTTATTTATTTTATACTATTAATATTCAGCATCTGATCCGTTTTTCATCCTCTGCAGAGCGTGAATATTTAAAGGGAATATGATTTAACTTCAAGGTTATTTGTCATCATCATCATCAGTGGTAATACTAGTCGTAGTAGAAGTAGTAATATTATTGGTAGGAGTGTAGCTACCATTACTATTACCATTAACAGACCATTTTCAGAGTCACTTACAAGCAGCAGTAGTAGTAGTACTAGTAGTAGCAGCAGTAGTACTACTACTACTACTACTACTACTACTACTACTACTGCTACTGCTGCTGCTGCTGCTGCTGCTGTTAATATTAGTAGTAGTTCCTCAGTGAAGTCAGTGCAGGACTTGATGTTCTAATCTGACACAATG
Organism: Scomber scombrus; assembly: GCF_963691925.1. NCBI lineage: Eukaryota > Metazoa > Chordata > Actinopteri > Scombriformes > Scombridae > Scomber > Scomber scombrus. The sequence goes on along the minus strand of NC_084988.1, from coordinate 1,690,643 downwards.
ACCATCACAAATAATGTAAACACAGTTTTCTGATCCCAGCATGAATGTTGGAACGAGGCCGAGAACACACACACACACACACAGATACACACACGCATGTTATTACACAAGCACACACACACACACAAGCATGTTATTACACAAGCACACAAACATCACATTATGCAAACACACCTCTGCAAGCAAGTCAGGACAAATACGGCCGAGATGAGCACGAGGCTTTCATTATACACACATGCACAAACCCACATAATTATGTCGTTACACGCAAACGCACACAAACAAAAAAAAGCACATGTTCGTCATCCGAAGACACACAAACACACACACACCAATGACTTCAAATGTAAGAGCAGGTGGAGACTCAAGGAAGAGAAAAGAAGTGTTGAATAGAGTTCACGACCTCGGGATGAGCTCATGTTAAAATCATCCACTCGCACAGAAGCAGATGTGAGTGTGTGTGTGTGTGTGTGTGTGTGTGTGTGTGTGTGTGTGTGTGTGTGTGTGTGTGTGTGTGTGACCCATTGAACACAGTGTGATGTCTGGGAATGTGTGAGACTCTGAGCTCATCGTGGCTCGTCATTCTGTTCGGTTTAACTGCCTTTCACATGTAAAACCAGCTGATATCAACACACACACACACACACACACACACACACACACACACACACACACACACACACACACACACACACACACACACACACACACACACACACACACACACACACACACACACACACACACACACACACACACACACACACACACACACACACACACACACACACACACACACACACACACACACACACACTTCATCAGCCTCAACCATGACTGGATCTCCGTTCTCAGGCCTGAATCAGTCTCATTATTCCAGTAAAACCGCATCAACTGGAGTTTTCTGTAATAATTACATCCATACAGCTGCTGCTTTGATCCCTCTGCAGTCAAATATAATGGCAGCATGTCTTTTTAAATGTATTATTAATAGTTTTGTACAATTAGAATAAAGGAATAAAAGGTGTGCCAGTTTCTGTTGTTGTGTCTCAAATCACATACTTGTGTTAGTACACGGTGTCCTTTCAACAGGTTAGTGTTATCTCAAATCAAACATGGACGGAAATGACAATAACAAGTTAGGAAGGTAGCGTTCTCTGTACCAAATCATTACAGACTTCTAAATCTTATATATATATTTAGGCTTATATGCAACAACAGTATAGGTTCACAGTGCTTTCACACAGAAAGAACAACATTTGCACTCAGGTCCCAGCAGCGTATTAAAGTGAGAGTGATAAATTAAAGCTTAAATAATCATCTTAACCCTCCTGTTGTCCTCGAGTCAAGGAAGGAAGAGAGGAAAAAGGAAAGGAAGGAAGGGAGGAAGATGGAAGGAAAGGAGGGAAGAAGGAAGGTACGGAAGGGAGGAAGAAGGGAAGGAGGAAGGAAGGAAGGAAGGAAGGAAGGAAGGAAGGAAGGAAGGAAGGAAGGAAGGAAGGAAGGAAGGAAGGAAGGAAGGAAAAGAGGGAGGGAGGAAGGGAGAAAGGAAGGGAGGAAGGAAGGAAAGAAGGACAGAGGAAAGAAGGAAGGGAGGAAGGTAATGGGGAGGAAAGAAAGAGAGAAGGGAGGTGGGAATGAAAGAAGGAGGGAGGGAGGGAGGAAGGAAGGACAGAAGGAAGGAAGAAAGGGGGATGGAGGAAGGAAAAAAAGAAGAGAGGAAAGAGAGAGGAAGGTAAGAAAGAGAGAAGGAGGGAGGGAGGAAGGACAGACGGAAGGAAGGAAGGGAGGAAAGAAGGAACAGTCAAAACAGACGGGGTCAATTTGACCCAGGAGGACGACACGAAGGTTAAAAATAAAAAACCTATCTAAGATGAACTTTCTAAAATAACTTAATACAACAGCATACAGTGACAAGAAAAAGTATGTAAACTCTTTAAATTACATAGTTTTCTGCATTAATTGGTAATTAGGTTAAAGCACATTGTGTTTGTCTATACTTGTGATTTAGTTGTAGATCGGATCACATTTTATGACCAATTCATGCAGAAAACTAGATAATACCAAAGAGTTCACATACTTTATCTGTATGGCCGCAGCAGTAACAGTTCACTGAGGTTCAGTTAGTGAGGTAAAGAGTTTAACAGTCTCACAGCCTCTGGGAAGAAGAAGCTGGCCTTAAGCCTTGATGCTGAGCAGCTTTCTGCCTGAGGGGACGGAGGGGGGGCGGGGGGGCAATCAGTCCATTTATATAATGGAGCTTAGTGTAAAAAACACATGTATAATTTATATTTGTATAACGCAGCGATGTTCACCGTAGTAACAACGTCCTCGGCTTTCTGCTACGGAGCCAAGATGGCGACCGTTGAGGGTGAGAAGTATCCATAGTTACTCAACTTTCTGACTGTTTTGAGTGAAATCATCCAGGTTCTCATAGTGCTGCGTGTTTCCATACTTCTCAGTGTGAACGCACTAATGCACCGAAATATCAAAAAGGTCTAAATACAGGAAAAAGAGATTTGAGACCATAGACTGTATATAAGAAATGGAGGTAACATCCGTGACGTCACCCATTGGTTTGTGGACTGCTGCTCGGAAGCCAATAGTATCGGATCTGAGCAGCGCCATCTTGAAAATTTCAGGTGCATGCTGGGAAAAATAAAAACAGGGATTCTACTTATATGGGCATCAGGAGGAGCATGAGACGCCCTCCTGAACCTGTGAACCAGTCAACCTGTCAATCACGACGTAGCCACGCCCTAATGCATACCCTGCTTTATCGTCACATATAAAATCAGGGAGGCCAAAATGTCCCAAATGAACATCATACTGCATTGAAGAAGGCTTTAAACTAGCGATTGAGACCATAAACACATTTTGAAAACGTTTACTGAGGTTAGAAATCAAGTGAGAAGTTGGTGAATTCTCCATTGACTTGTATAGAGACGGAAGTCCTTTTGACACCAAAACGGTCTCCCCCTGGTGGCCTTTTGATAGAATACAGTTTTAAGTTACTTCCGCGTTGGCCTCATTTCAGAGGACCGGAGCTCCCCGCCTGTTTGAGACACAGTAACACATCTTACTGAATTAAGACTGTCACTAACAAGGTTTCTGAAGAGCTACAACCGAACCAGCATCTAAACAGGTCCGAAGTGACATTTGCAGGTATGTTTAATGAGCTGCAGAGGAGATAATTAGCCGTCTAACCTGCTAAGTGACTCATTCAACAAGTTTAACAGCAGGAGAAGACTTGTGTTCATGTTATAAAGTTAAGATAAGAAGAGAGGAGCAGCTCGTGTGTATCAGGATGCAATCAGGCTCAGTGTGACCTGTGTGCTCTGCTTATTATATAAAGACATGAAATCACTTTATGTAAAGATTTGATGGATTGAAATCAGGACTCCAGCTGCATAAGTGGATGATGGAACGGTGCAGGGTCGATATGTCTGCTGTAGTAGACAGTAAAAGGTAATTTAATTATAGTCAGACTTAAATAATCTTAGTTTAATATGTTGCTCATGTTGTGTTTCACTTAAAAAAGAAAACTCAGGTTGCAGCAGCCATTAAAAACATGACATAGGACAGGATAAAAACCATCAAAGTGTAGAAATGTAGTAGTGTGAAGTTATAAAGGACGTTTATTATCTGTTGTATTTAAGTTTGAAGTAGCTACTGTTGAATAAGAGTAAAAAAAAGTTAATTTTTACCCTAATTTCTGACAAGTTTGTGTTACAGACTATAAAGTAGGACAGAGAGACTCAGCACTGCTGCAGCTGTAATTAGGACTCTTCTTCTCAGGTTGTTAAAAAATAGTTTGTGACCTTTACATGACTGATTCACGTTTAAAAAAAAGTAACATTTACATGAATAGAAACTAGGACGCCTTGAGGCAGAGTGGCATTTACATGACATCAATGTGCAGGAGGTTTTTATACCAGAGGAAGCTAAACACACCTGGATTTAACCTTCGTGTCGTCCTCCCGGGTCAAATTGACCCCGTCTGTTTTGACTGTTCCTTCTTTCCTCCCTCCCTCTTTCTCTCTTTCTTTCCTCCCTCTTTCTTTCCTTCCCCTCTCTTACCTCCCTTCCTTCTTTCCTCCATCCTTCTTTCTCTTTCTTTCCTTCCTTCCCTCCTTCTCTCTTTCCTCTTTCCTCCCTCCTTTCTTTCTTTCCTTCCTTCCTTCTTTCCTTCCCTCCCTCCTTCTCTCTTTCTTTCTTTCCTCCCCCCTACCTTCCTCGTACCTTCTTTCCTCCCTCCCTCCTTCCTTCCTTCCTTCCTTCTTTCCTCCCTCCCTCCTTCCTTCCTTTCCTTCCTCCCTCCGTCCTTCCTTCCCTCCCTTGACTCAAGGACAACAGGAGGGTTAAAAACAGGTGATCGGTGTGGATAACGTGAGGAACTACAAGTATCTTTATTAATACTATTCCTGCATTTAACACAATATAGATAAATAGATTCAGCATTATTTTATACATCTTCTAACGCTTATTTCTCTCCTAATTTCTCTATTTATATATTTCTAGCCTCGAATGGGAGAAACTGTAACGTGACTCCTCAGGATGAATAAAGTATTTCTGATTTGGATATCTGCTGGTTGGAGATCATCATCATCATTATGAGAAAGACATTAAAAACCACAGACTTACTGTCATATCTGACTCATGACGCCACTGCAGGACTCATCCAACTCATATTTGTTTCTCACAGACGTCTCTTGAACAGATTTACAGCTTTTTTTTCCCGTTTTATAAATCAGTTTTGACTTGAATATCTTGGACGAAACGAGACATTTGAACATAACGTCATCTTGAACTCTAAGAAAACTGTTATGTGCATGTTTTAGCAATTTATAGCTCAATTAATAATTCATATAATTATTATTTGTAGCAAGAATCAAAGCAGGTTTTAACAGTAGATGCAGCATCCTATCAGATGCTTTCTGTCCAGAGTAGATTAAACTATTGATCATAGACTGTATATAAAATGGACGTAACATCCGTAACGTCACCCATTGGTTTGTGGACTGCTGCTCGGAGGCCAATAGTTTCGGATCTGAGCAGCGCCATCTTGAAAATTTCCGGTGCATGCTGGGAAAAATAAAAACATGGATTCTACTTATATGGGCATCAGGAGGAGCATGAGGCGCCCTCCTGAACCTGTGAACCAATCAACCTGTCAATCACCACGTAGCCACGCCCTAATGCATACCCTGCTTTATCGTCACATATAAAATCAGGGAGGCCAAAATGTCCCAAATGAACATCATACTGCATTGAAGAAGGCTTTAAACTAGCGATTGAGACCATAAACACATTTTGAAAACGTTTACTGAGGTTAGAAATCAAGTGAGAAGTTGGTGAATTCTCCATTGACTTGTATAGAGACGGAAGTCCTTTTGACACCAAAACGGTCGCCCCCTGGCGGCCTTTTGATAGAATGCAGTTTTAAGTTACTTCCACGTTGGCCTCATTTCAGAGGACCAGAACTCCCTGCTTGCTATTGATTTAACTCAGCTGCAACACTTCTTAAAGTTGTTTTATTGTATGTAAAGAAAGAAAAAAACACTTAAAAGCTTCATCATATAACAATATCCAGACATATCTGCTCTGGACAGCTGGTCTCTTACTGCAGTATCAATGCACTGATTTAACTTCCAGCTCTACTTTTACATTCACACACACTGTTTTTTTTGCTGCAGCTCGGCTTTGTGATTCAGACGAGTCTGTTTTCACACATAAATCTTGCTCGGGGCAGCTTTAAAATACACATTTAAATTCCAGTCATGACGCCTACACTGCATCACACTGTAGGCCCGATACATGAGGGGCTGCCTGGTGATACATTACAGCCCCAGCACAGATACACAAATACACAGGAGGAAGAGGAGGAGGAGGAGGACGAGTAGGAGGAAGATGAGGAGGGGTTTGTGCTCCCAGACATGAATCAGTTGGTGGCCAGACGAGAGGATGCACAGACGGCCGCTGGGGAAAGTTACCGGAGGACAGAAAGGAGAAGAAGAAGAAGACGAGCTGTTCCTCTCTCAGAGATGCCTGCAGACTCACAGACGGCCATAAATCTCCCAGCAGACTTTACACACACACACGGTGAAGCTGCTCGCACTGCAACACAGTTTAACACACGCAACAAACCTTCAGCTCCCACACACACTACTATGAGAGTTATAACCCTTATTTACAAACAGTATCCAGGTTTCCAACCATATATAGCGCAAATTTTAACCAAATTTACAAAAAAAAGTCATCAAAATAAAATGAGAATTAAGAGTCCATGAAGATAAACAGTTGGTGAAGCCAATTAAACCATCAGAGAAGAAGAAGAGGCAACGAGATGATGGACGTCAAAACCCCAAACAGTAAAATAATAAGAGGTCATAATTTTGTTTGTTTCATGTGTTAAATTTGAGGAGCTTCACAAATCAGATGTTTTAATATCTTTGGTGAAAAGTTTAAGTCATGAATTATTCACTAAGTCTTTTTATATTGTACTGTTTTATAACGTACCCAAGCATAAAGTTTTTTGCCAAATTTGAAATTTTTTCCAATTTACACACAAATTGAAAATGCAAATTTAAAAAAATAGGTGGATGGAAACCCACCAGGTGATTCTCAGCCAGGGGTAACTTACCTTCAGGGATTTTTGCACCCTTCATGTATGTTAAGGGGGTAGACAAAATATTAGGAGTCTATGTAGTACTGACCATGCCTAAACATCAACAATCTTTAGTATAAAGTATAGTTATATTTCTTAGTCTCTGTAAGCACAATCTTTTCCAATAAAAGGTGCTCTTGTTTCTCGGTTTACATGCCTCTATATCCGACGCACTCCAGCGCTGTCAAAGGGTTTTAGGTTTCCATGAAATCCAAACACTCTTCTCTGGTTCAATATATTTATTTCCAAAAACTTAGGTTGCTTACCGCAGCATGGAGTGACAGACAGATCAACTTAGTTCACTTCCTTCCTTTCCACTCGTTCAAACAAAAATAAAAAACAACACATAGCAGCGGTCTAAAACTGTATGGCTGCGTGCCTAAAAACCGAGAGCTCCGCCGGCCCCAATAGCCAACACTAATATACCCAGGTGCTGCAGTCACCTGTCTATAAAGAGGAGGCGGAGGTGAGAAACGGCATCAATTGTGCATAGTCATGTCGGCCTCAAATAATCAGAATTAACCCACACACATAACTTATCCATGATCATTTCTGGGGACATTACTTAGACTTACATTAACTTCCTGGAGACCCACAGTAACCGTAAGCATCACTTCTAACCCAAAAATCTAGTTTTACCCAACCAGGAACATTGCTTTTGTCCCCAGTTGCACAGCTGTTAAGTCTGAAATGTGTCCCCAAAAGTAGTCAAAGACAGACATCATACACAAGATTCATCCTAAGTCACTTCTGAGGACATTACATAGACTTACATTAACTTCCTGGAGACTTACAGTAACTCTAATATAACCTCTGACCCAAAAATCTGCTTTTACCCAGGTGGGGACATGGCTTTTCCCCCAGTTGCACAACTCTTAAGTCTGAAATGTGTCCCCAAAAGTAGTCAAAGACAAACCACACACACACATGCATTTTATCCTAGGTCACTTTTGGGGACATTAAATAGACTTATATTAATTTCCTTGAGAACAACTAGGATAAAGTTTGTTTGTCATAGGATATTTTTATGGACACATTTCAGGCTTGGGATCAGTTTATTGGGGGTGGCTCAGGGACAAAAGCCATGTCCCAGCTGATATTGGGTCAGAAGTTATATTAGGGTTACTGGTCTTTTTTGGGGACATTACATACACTTACATTCATTTCCTGGAGACTTACAGTAACTCTGATATAACCTCTGATGCAAAATAATCAGCTTTTTCCCCCACATATGCACAACTGTTCTGAAGTCTGAAATTTGTCCCAAAAAGTAGCCTAACACACCACATACACACACAAAAATGATCCTAGGTCTGTTTTGGGGACATTACATCGACTTACATTCATTTCCTGGAGACTTACAGTAATAACTGACAAAAAATCAGCATTTTACCAATCGGGTTTTTGTTCCCGTCCCCAATGAACTGGTCTTAAGTCTGAAATCTGTCTCTCAAAGCAGCTTCTGACACACACACTGACACACACACACACAATATCAGAAGTATTCCCCAAACCTCATCCTTGTATTCTCTCTCACACACACGCTGTGACTAAACTAATCCCCCCTCTCCATGCTGTCTCAAACACACACACTCACACACTCTTGCATTACTCAGCGTCTGCTGCAGTCTGACAGCTCGGTGACTCTGCGGCTCCGTCGCTCAAACATCATCAGCCAAGCAGACGGCCGTCACCGCGGTAACCAGCTGTTCGTCGCCTCTATGCACGGCAGCCTGCCAACCGCGAGCCGAGCGATTTGTCTGTTGATGTTGTGTTACGCAGAGCGGAGTGAGTGAGATTAAAACCCCCCCGTGAGACAGCGAAGGGGGTCCGGGGGACAAACCTCGGGGCCCTACGGGGTTCCTCCGAGGGCCCCAGAAGAATGTTATATTAATCTGGGGTCTCTACAGGAGCCTGACAGCCATGTATAGACACAGACGAGCTCATCATTAGACACATAAACATGTAAAAGAGAAAGGAAAGCAACATCTCTGCTGCAGCTAAAGGACATAAGATCTAAACTCCTGTCAGTTTAACGTTTGATTTACTCATTAAAACCTCTGAACAGTGTCCTCTCACTGCCTCTGAAACTATAACGTGATAATAACTGCAACTTAAAGATCCTCTGCAGACATGTTTAGAGACTACTATTCTCTACTTTGAATAATAATGTGTCTGATATGATTTTTACACCAAAAAAAGCTAAATTTTTTTCAAATAAAAGTACAAAAGTATAATATCCTCTACTGAAATTAAGTATGAAGTAGCTCTAAATGGAAATACACAAGTAAAAGTACCTCAAAATGATATTTAAGTACAGTATTTTAGCATATGCACCACTGTATAAACCTGTGAAACAAACTACAGCTGCCACAGCTATAATCCTTAAAATGACACCTCCTGCTTCTCCCTCATTAAAACCTCCAGGATCTATAAATATGTAAAGATGTTTCCTCCTTCACTGTAAAGTCGATTCTCAGGCTTTAAGTTTCCACATCACACCTGTACAAGCTGAATATTGAACCAGGATTGGCTTACAGACTATTTGTGATGTCACAAATATCATGTTGATAGATACGACGCTTAAACTTAAACTCTGGTTTAAAGTTGAGCTCAGAGAAACTTTCAGCAGATTAAGTTGAAGGAACAAGAAATAAAACATATTTTTGAGCGGATTGAGACTTTAAGTTTCTCTTCAGGCTCAATTCATGATTTCTCAATCAATCAAATATTTTATTAGTCTGTAAAATACATCCATTAACATTCATTCATTTATTTATTTATGGCGGCCTGCCACACAGATTTCCCATTATTGTAAAAACAAGAAAAAGACTTCATGGTGCATTCAGGTGCACCTTGTAAACGCTGACATCTACATCACTTTGAATGGAAAAGCTTGAGATGAGGCATCATGGTGCATTCAATTGCACCTCATAAACTCAGAAATCTCTACTCACACGGCCAAAAAGGTTCGAGAAAAGTTTGTTTTTCTTTTACTGCATCATTTTAAATAATTAGCTGCTAAAATAAGCAAGAACAAAATCACATTAATTTCTACATAAAGGCATATTCAATATCGCTTCAACCACCACAAACAGAATCTGACTGAGTGAAAAACACTGAAACAGCAGAAAATAGTGTCAAAATGTTTTAAAAAGAGTTTAAAAAGCCTGAAGTGACGTCTTTAAAAGCTCTCATTATATCCAACAAACATCCATAACCAAAGATACGCTTACAACACAACATAAAAAACAAGAAAAACAAGACAGAAATCCTCACATTTGAGACTCTGCGTTGGCGTTTCTGTTTAAAAAAACAATAATTATTCATATTGCCAGTTAACTTTCTGACAATTAATTATTCAGCGGATGTAGATGTTCTCATGTGGGTCACTTTAAATTATAACTAATCCTTTTTTTCACTGTTTTTTCTCCTCTCAGACTCTCTGATCGGAGCTTGTTGGAGCTGTGATGATTTGCAGGTGAAAGTGTGTAATTATTTATATTCTCCTGAGAAAAATACACTACAATTAAAAACTCGATACTGCAGTTAATGACAGTTTGTACTGCAGGTATATAATCCATCATTAAGCTAACTTTTAATTTAGCGTTAAACTTCAACCTTTACATCTATGTACAATTACACAGTATTACACTTTATCCCAGCTGTTAAATACACGTGGAAAAGTAAAGAGAGTAAACGCTGGGACTTAAAGAAAGGTGCCGACACGATGGATGGAAGGAACAAGAAGGAGAAGAAAAGAAGGAAAATCTCTGAGAATGTTAAAAAGCCTTTAATTACTCGACTGTTTTGTGAGTGACGATTAAATAAAATATGTTAATGCACGCGGCTCAGAAAGCTGCTATTAACTCAAAAATGAAAAACATACTCAGAGACTCAGAGAGGAGAAGCTTCTTCTGTCAGATCTACACCTCAGTCTGAAAGATTAAGAGTTTTATTCCATTGTTTTTATCCGTCCTTTAAACCGTCCTGTTGTCCTCAGGAAGGAAGGAGGGGAGGGAGGAAGGAGGGAAGGAGGGAAGGAAGGGAGGAAGGAAAGGAGGGAGGAAGGAAGGAGGGAGGGGAGGAAGAAGGAAGGAAAGGAAGGAGGAAGGAAGGAAGGACATGAGGAAGGGAGGAAGGAAGAAGGAAGGAAGGAAAGGAGGAAAGAAGGAAAGGAAGGAAGGAAGGAGGGAGGAAAGAAGGAAGGTAGGAGGGAGGGAGGGAAGGAGGGAGGGAGGGAAGGAGGGAGGGAGAAAGGAAAAGAAGAAGGGAGGAAGGATCGAAAGAAGGACACAGAGGAAAGAAGGAAGGGAGGAAGGTAGGGGGGAAGAAAGAAAGAGTGAAGGAGGGAGGAAGGAAAGAAGGAAGGGAGGAAGGAAGGAGGGAGGAAGGAAGGAAAGGAGGAAAGGAAGGAAGGAAGGAGGGAGGAAAGAAGGAAGGTAGGAGGGAGGGAAGGAGGGAGGGAGGGAAGGAGGGAGAAAGGAAAAGAAGAAGGGAGGAAGGATGGAAAGAAGGACACAGAGGAAAGAAGGAAGGGAGGAAGGTAGGGGGGAAGAAAGAAAGAGAGAAGGAGGGAGGGAGGGAGGAAAGAAGGAAGGGAGGAAGGAAGGAGGGAAGGAAAGAAGGAGGGAGGGAGGAGGGAAGGACAGAAGGAAGGAAGAAAGGGGGGATGGAGGAAGGAAATAAGGAAGGGAGGAAAGAGAGAAAGGAGTGATGGAGGAAGGACAGACAGAAGGAAGGAAGGGAGGAAAGAAGGAACAGTCAAAACAGACGGGGGTCAATTTGACCCGGGAGGACGACACAAAGGTTAAAAAGATAAACCCTTGGTTGCAGCCATGTGTGCAAACTGTCTCTTTATACTTCCAGGTTTTCAAACATCTGCTTTTTAAAAGTAATAAGAGTCATCGAGCAGGAGCTGTCACACTTTCAGAGATGAAGAGGAACAAATGTCTGGAGTCTGGTGTAAAGTAGTGAGTAAGTGAGTAAGTGAGTGGCGCCCTCTGCTGGTCGCTCACCTTTCTGCAGCGTCTGAGCTCGGGACTCTCTCCCCACACCTGTGAAGTGTCCGTCTCCAAAAGAGGGATTCCTGTTTCCACCTGAGGACACAAAACACACAGAAATGTTTATTATGAGTCTGAAAACACACTCAATTAAAATAACTTAAATTATCTCTTTTTACACCTCTGCTGTGTCATTTCTTTCCTGTTGATGTTTTAGTTAATAGACGATAAAGAGGACTTTTTCTTGCCTTAAATGGATACATTTTCATCTTTTTCCTCCTTTAATTGTTTTATGTATAAGTCTGTGTGGATATTAAAACTTCCATTAATTTTCCTCATACTAAGCATCAAACCCGCATCATGTTCTCTACTCATTCATCACAGATTCTGCACTGAAAATGCAAATTAAGCATCAATGTTTCTGCAAAATGTTCAATAAATTATACATTTAAAAAGTCCTGTCACTGCAGGTCAACCATAATAAACTACAGCTGAAAGACCATTCAACTAACCAGCTGACAAAATAAATGAATAAATAAATGGCAACTATATTGATTATCTATTATCATTAAAGTATCATTAAAGTAAAAATAACTACAATTTGATGTTTCAAGCATCTTAAATGATCTGCTTCTCCTTGTCTTATATTATTAAAGTAAACTAAATAAGTAATTAGATGAGTTTACCCTGGCCTCATTATTTAATTAAGAGTAAAATAATCAGCAGATTGATTTACAATGAAAATAATTAGTATCTGAAGCCCTGCGAAGAATCTTTGAAGATAAATTAACTTAACTCTAATTACAGCTGATTTTTCCATCAGTGAGAGAGAAATTATAGAAGCATAAGTACAGCTGCAACCAATGATAATCTTCATTGTTTCATTTTTATTAAATTAATTTAAAATGTAATTTCTTTTAATTTTTTTTTAAATTAATTTAAAATGTAATTATTTGTTTTTTCTGATGTGCACTCCTGCACTTTAATGTCCTTTTTTAGTTTTATTGTTTTTCTCATATCCCTCATATCTTTTTGAGCTGCTGTAGCAGTTCATTTTCCCCACTGTGGGATCAATAAAAGTTTATCTTATCCCATCTTAATCTTTTAGTCTTTACAATTTCAGGAAACTGTGAAAAATGTCCCAGTTATTCACAGAAATCTTCAAAGATATGCAATTTATAATGATTTATAATAATAAAAAAAAGCAGCAAATCTTCACATTTGAGAAGCTGTTTAGAGATTCTGCTGGAAAAATGACAACAAATCAATTATCAAAATAGTTGGCAATTAATCTGTCAATCAACTAATTAACAAATCTTTTTAGCTCTAAATATAAGTGGGGTTTTTGCCAGAAGTGTCCTGAACAGGTGGAAGCACCACAGTGTGAGGAACAGCGCCCTCTGGTGGACAATCAGAGGAACTACAACACATAAAGATCTAAAACAGGTGAATCTGGTGCTGATTCAGCAGCAGTGAAACGTCCTGCGGCTGAAGGTCAGAGATAATGTGGAGGTAAAAGTTACACACTGAGATAAGCAGCTGTGGACCAACACACACACACACACACACACACACATATATAAACTCTCAGGACGGTGTTACATAAGAGCCAAGCTGTTTCCATATAAACACACACTTCAACTGGACAAGTGGAAACTCACAAAAGTGTTTCTGAAGCACTAAAATCATCCTTTAAATGATTTATTTCTTCTTTTTATGATTGTAGGCCTCGGTTAATTTGATAAAGTTTGATATAAGTAATAAAGAATAAAAATCTACCATGATAAAAACTTTAAATATCTACAAATCAGACTTGCGTTGGTGCAGTTTCTTAACAAAAAAAGCCACAAAGATTATTGTAAACTGTGAATTTAAAGTGCAAACATCCAACTGAAGGTACATTTTGCATCTTCACCTTTGTTAGGACCTTAGTTTAGAAAATCAACACCTCTATTATTGTTCATTCATATGTATGAGGTCTTTTGTATACATGTTTTTTGTATATTGAAAATCAAACATAAAAAATAAAAAAAAATCCAACTGAAGGAAAAACACATGTTTGAGTGGAAGGAGACTTTAAGTTACTTTTCAGGATCAATTAATTAATTATCTGATTATTTTCTCAATCAATCCAATATTCAGTCAGTTAGTCTATAAAATGCAGGTTTCCCCCCATTCACTCATTCATTCATTCACTCATTCATTCATTCATTCATTCATAGCGACCTGCCACAAATAGATTTTTCTATTTTTGTAAACAGACACTTCATGGTGCATTCAGGTGCACCTCGTAAACTACAGTTATAAAGACTATTCTGCATTCATTCACTAACGGCTGCAACTTTACTGTTTTAGTTCACTCTCAGCGTCTCATAGCGTCGTTTTTTTTAGAGTTAAAGCTGTAAAACACCACTGTTCACTTCCTGCTCAGCACCAAACAGCAGACACAGTTATCTGTAGACTAGCTCGTGAACATAGTGGAGAATTTAGATATTTCCCTCAGGAGTTGGTAGAGAGTAAAGAGTAACTGCTGGATGTGGAAATAAGTTCAACTTAACAACTTAACCCTTTACTTACTGTTCCTATTCTGACTCATTATAGGTCTCTACACCAATTCACATTCATAAACTCACCATTAGTCATTAATAAATGTTTTAATAATCTTATGGAAAAAAGAGATTCACAATCACTATTTTATGATCTGCAAGAATATTTTAAAGACTACGATGAATCCGCATGAAAACATGTTTGAATGCTGATTTTTTCCCCCCTAATTCTCACATTAACCCTCCTGTTGTCCTCAGGTCATGGAAGGATAGGAAGAAGGAAGGAAGGAAGGAATGAGGAAGGAAGGGAGTAAGGATGGAGGGTGGGAGGAAAAGAGGAAGGAAGTAAGGAGAGAAGGAAGGGAGGAAGGAAGGTAGGAAGGAAGTGAGGAAAGAAGGGAGGGAGGAAGGCAAGGTGGGGGGAGGGACAGGATAAAGGAAGGAAGGAAGGAAGGAAGGAAGGAAGGAAGGAAGGAAGGAAGGAAGGAGGGAGGGAGGAAGGAAGGAAGTATGGAAGGAGGAGGGAGCAAAGAAAGGGAAGGAGGGGAATAACGAAGGAAAAATGAAATAAAGAGGGAGGAAGGAAGGAAGGAAGGAAGGAAGGAAGGAAGGAAGGAAGGAAGGAAGGAAGGAAGGCAAGGTGGGAGGAGGGACAGGAGGAAGGAAGGAAGGAAGTGAGGAAAGAAGTATGGAAGGAGGAGGAAGCAAAGAAAGGGAAGGAGGGGAAGAACGAAGGAAAAATGAAAGAAAGAGGGAGGAAGGGAGGAAGGAAGGAAAGAAGGAAGGAAGGAAGGAAGGAAGGAAGGAAAGAAAGAAGGAACAGTCAAAAGAGATGGAAAACAGGAGGGTTAAGAAAAGAGCGGCTAAGAGAAATGTGTATATGGTGCTTTTACAGCTCTCTAATGTAAAAGAAATGGGTCCAATTTGCCCCTGAACGTTATGTGAGGGTTAAACATGTGATGATGTGTCAGTGGTTTATTGTGTTGTGTTGTCTGTTTCTGATGAGTCATCTCACACAATCAACACCAAACAAACTCCTGTAAAAGCTTCGTCAGATAAATCAATAAAAGTTCAGACAGGCCGGTAAAATCTTTTTAGCTGAAAGTGTTTGGATTTTCTTTTTTGGTCTTTGTCCCTGAAGGCCACCGAACACTCTCAGCAGGCGGGTCAGTGATAAATAAGAGTTGGTAAGATGAGACATTTAAAAAATATATCTTTAAGAACCAGTTTTAAAAGCAGCATCAGGTTTGTTAAAATGTACATTTAGTATTTTTGTTGGTTTTATATCATTTGAAATGACATTTGCACCATTTTTTACCAAAAGTAAGACTGAATGCTCCTGAAAATGTCAAATGGTGTAACCACAAAAGAATGATACATATTACATATTTTATCTACCACGAAGGAAGGAAGGAAGGAAGGAAGGAAGGAAGGAAGGAAGGAAGGAAGGAAGGAAGGAAAGAAAGAAGGAAAGAAGGAAAGAAGGAAAGAAGGGACAGGTGGAAGGAAAGACAGAAAGAAAGAAAGCGTATGAAGAATAGAAATAAATAACAAGAAGTAGGAGGAAAGGAAGGAAGAAAGAAAGAAAGAAAGAAAGAAAGGAAGGAAGGAAGGAAAGAAAGAAGGAAAGAAAGGACAGATGGAAGGAAAGACAAAGAAAGAAAGCGTAGGAAGAAGAGAAAGAAAGAACAAGAAGTAGGAGGAAAGAACAGAAAGAACAGACGGAGGAGAAGGAAAGAAAGAAAGAACTAAAAAGTACGAAGAAAGAAAGAAATGAAGGAATAAAGAAAGAAAGAACAAGAAGTTGGAGGAGAGAAAAAGAGAAAAAGAAAGAAAGAAAGAAAGAAAGAAAGAAAGAAAGAAAGAAAGAAAGAAAGAAAGAAGGTTCCTGATCTCCATGGTTACCAGAGTAAATGTAATATTTAGAACAATTGTATTCCATTAGCTTTATTTAATATAAAGTTATAATGTAAGATCATGCCAAACTAGTTGATATGGTGTTTTATTGACAATTTACTGTTTTTAAGCAAGTTGAATTATTTGGTACAAAGTTTTTATGGTTACACACCTTAGACATTTTTGCCATAATCCTCTAATATATTCTCTCTAAATGGATTAAAAGCAGAAATTTGATGCTGGGTCCACGAAAAAAGAATGTGTGCAAGTTATTCATACGTTTATTTTCACATTTTAACCCTTTAAATTTAAACTAAACCACATGGACACAGGTACAGCTTCTTCTAACAGGTGAACCAGATCGTCTCGTTCTCACCTCCTGCAGCGACAAACTGTCCGACGGCCGATGATCCTCCTCCTCCCGTCTCCACGAACTCCACCTCGGACACGATGATGTTGTCCTCCAGCACGGAGCCGCACGTCATGCAGACGGCGTCGCCCCTCGCCTGGTCCACATCGATGTCCGAGCCGCCGCAGTTCTTGCATACTTTGGGACTCATGGTGGCACGACGCTCAGTCTCAAAGCCTGATGGGAAAAAAAGACATTTAAAATATTGTTAAAGTATTGTTGCAGAAAGTTATTGTTATTGGTCTGTCTGTAATGTCCATTGGGGATTATTATGCTGTTTTGTTTCAGAACCATAGACTGTATATAAAATGGATGTAACATCCGTGACGTCACCCATTGGTTTGTGGACTGCTGCTCGGAGGCTAATAGTTTCGGATCTGAGCAGCGCCATCTTGAAAATTTCCGGTGCATGCTGGGAAAAACAAAAACACGGCTTCTACTTATATGGGCATCAGGAGGAGCATGAGGCGCCCTCCTGAACCTGTGAAGCAATCAACCTGTCAATCACTACGTAGCCACGCCCTAATGCATACCCTGCTTTATCGTCACATATAAAATCAGGGAGGCCAAAATGTCCCAAATGAACATCATACTGCATTGAAGAAGGCTTTAAACTAGCGATTGAGACCATAAACACATTTTGAAAACGTTTACTGAGGTTAGAAATCAAGTGAGAAGTTGGTGAATTCTCCATTGACTTGTATAGAGACGGAAGTCCTTTTGACACCAAAACGGTCGCCCCCTGGTGGCCTTTTGATAGAATGCAGTTTTAAGTTACTTCCACGTTGGCCTCATTTCAGAGGACCTGAACTCCCCATCTGTTCAGAGTGCTTAATTTTCACTGTTGCTACACTTTGAATATAAAACAAGTGTGAAATAAAAGTCATATCGTTTCAATATGGAGACACAATCATTTGTCTATATCGTGCAGCCTTAATGTGTATACATACAGTATAGATATACACATGTAGGACTATCGATTGATATATCACATTATTTTACTCCATTGCTGTCAGCCCTAGTATAAACTGAATAAAAACATCATCTGAAATCATACTATTGCTGTCAAATAGATGAAGTGCATTACAAAAGTACACTATCTCCCTACTGAAATAAAGCATAAAGTAGCTTTAAATGGAAATACACAAGTACAAGTACGTCAAAAATGACATTTAAGCACAGTAGTAGAGCATAATGTACTGAAAACAAACTAAAGCTGTCAGATAAATGTAGTGATTTGGAGAAAGTATAATAATCCCCTCTGACATGTGTGAGTATCAAGTAGAATAAAATGGAAATATTCAAGTTAAGCACCTCTAAAATGTGCTTTAATACAGTATTAATATAAATGTAATGAGTTACTTTCAACCACTATATAAACCTAAAAATAACCTCATCTGATAAACTAGTAACTGTGGCTGTCAGGTAAATGTAGTGGAGTAGAAAATACAATATTCCCTCTGAAATTAAGTATAAAGTAACATACAATGGGAATGCAGCAAGTGTAAGTACCTAAAATAGTATTTAAGTTTAAAGTGCATAGTTACTTTCCACCAATGTATAAACTACAGCCTGACTGATATATAAGAATATATATAAATAAGATTATAAATATGCTGATAGGTGGATTAGGGTAATGTAGAAGACTTTCTGCAATTCTGACTTGTTTACTTTATTAACATATGAATCCAATACATTACATCAACACTTAATATCATTATGAAATCCCTGAGATGTTCGCTTGTTAAATTAGAAGACAACTTTTAGATATTGTACTCAAAAGGAAGAGCTTATTTAATGTTTCTTATTCCAAATCGCTTCAGAATTTGTAGATTTTATAACCTGGGACACTAGTTTTAAGGCTTAGAAATACTTTAATTTATACAAAGCAGCCTCATCTGAATGTGCATACCCATATTTGGTCATTTAATGTCATAGGCCAACAGTTTTAAGGTTTAAAAACTAGTAGGCTGTATGTTCACGTGTCATTTTAAGCAATACAATTTACACAGTATACTGGTTTATACAAGCTATATTTAAAATAATTGAATAGAAAAAGAGAAATGTATTGGAGCTTAGATGTCCCACATGTCCCATATTACCCTAATTCACCCTAAATAAGCTGTCAGATAAATGTAGTGGAGGAGATAGTAGAACAATCACCTCTGACATGTGTAAGTATAAAGCAGAATAAAATGGAAATGCACAAGTAAAGTACAGTGTTTGAGTAAGTATCCACTGCTGCTGATGACCATGATGATGATCTGCAGCAGCATCCAGCAGTGATTGTGCAGAACTTCCCCAGCTTTCCTCCTCCTCCTCCTCCTGCTCTTCCTCCCATTAGCCAGGTTAGCTACGTGGCACAGCTGAGCAGCAGCAGCCGGCTAGCATTTTTGTTTATCCCCCCTTTCTTTATCATCCAAACAGCAGCTAACTCCTGAGCTAATACTACCAATCAACCCTGGCAATCACCTCACTCCTCCCTCTGACTGTGAGTTAAAGGTTTAATCTGTATTTTTTTGTGTCTGCAGGAGCCTCTCACATGTTGACAGCTGAGAGCTAACAGAGCTACAGCAGCAAACTTTGACTTTAACAAACGCTATGAGACACGTGCATGCTTCAAGAAAGATTTCCTAAATGAAACAGCCTCTCTGGTGTTTAAACACACTCATTCAGACAGTGTGTGCTCGGTGTACATACCTATATAGTACCAGTGGAGGTCCAAGAGTAGCAGCCACGCCGCCGGTGGAGGCGCGTGTCAAGCCTCTTCACCTCCTCTCAAAGTGCTTTTTTATGCAATAACTCGGATATTTAAAGTGTTTCTCTGTGACTGTCTGACTTATCTCATTGTCTGTGCTCTCTGTGGACAGCAAACAGCAGCGTGACAGCACACACCGGCTTGCAAAAGGCTGAAATAGTGAGTGAAATCCTTCAGCACAACACACCCAACATGTGCGTCTGATGCTGGAAGGGGAGACACGGGCGATACCAACTCGAGCCGGAGGGGTGGACGCGTGTCTGGATAACGCTCAGTTTTAATTGTGTGTGCACAGTTGATTGGCTTTTAAATATTTAAGGCAGTGATATGTTTTAAATATCTGCCTGGTGTTGTAAAAATGTAAAATCAGCGTTTTAAATGAAAGGTTTTATGTTGTAATGCATTTACACCGTCTTTAGATTTCCCTCCTTGTTTAAATGGATTTAGGTAGTCGCAGTGACAGCACAGCAAGGCGAGCAGGGAATAAAAATAAAGATCCTCTCACAGACATGATATAAGTATGATTTTATGTATGTGAAATACTTTAGTTTCAATGGAAGCCCATTTCCAACAATGTGATGGAGAAAAAAAGAACCTGTAAATTCTCATAATGAGATACTATCTCAAAATAATGATATATTATCTCAAAATAATGATATATTATCTCAAAATAATGATATATTATCTCAAAATGACTTATTACGATCTCATTATTTTGAGATAGTTTCTCATTATTTTGAGTTACTGGGTCATTAATTTGACATTTCATTATTTTGAGATGTCATTTTGAGATACTAAGGCATTCTTTTGAAATATTATTTCATTATTTTGAGTTTCTTCTCATATTTACTTACAGGATTTTTTTTTTTCATCACATTGGCGGAAATGGTCTTTGATAAGTTTGAATGATAATTTGATGATACAAATGAATGTTTTTCAGCTGTTAGGGTAAATATTCCCATTAAGCACCAACATCTAAGTCCAGCTGTTTTTCATGGATACAGACATGATTTATAAGGGAGATCATTTCTTATCAAGCAACATTTATCTCTCATTTCAAAATGTATTCATTAGTTCATGTAGATTTTAGAATATAAAATAAAGATATTTGATGAATAAAGTGGGTTTAATTGGTACTGTGACTCCATTTAAGCCCATGTCATGATTTATTTACTAAATATATGAAATAAATATTGATATCAAAGAATTAAAAACAGCGATATATGTATTCAGTAACATGTTAAATATTAAAAAATGAGGAAAAAACCCTCCTGAGTAAAATCTTAAAGGTGTGACTTCAGATGTAACCTCCTTTGTAATCATCAACATTTTCATCAGTAACTGTAACAGATTACTTACATTTATTTTGTAATTAAGTTACGTAATGCTGTTACATGTAACTAGTTACTCCCCAACACTGCACAGGAGGCAAGGCAGCTTTATTTATATAGCACATTTCATACACATGGCAACTCAATGTGCTTTACATAAAACAAACATTTAACAGTAAGAATTGGAAACAAAAAACGTGCAATTTGAAAAATACCAATAATTTAAACAAAATACATAAAAACAAAGTTCAGAAAAATAGAAAAAGAGAAAAATGAAATAAAAAATAGACTAGAATAGAGCATTAAATATAAGGTAGCAGCACAAAATAATGATTTGCTTTAAAATCATTCAAAGGACATAAAGTGCAAATGAAAGATTAAAATGTAAAGTGCTTTAAAATAAGAGCTCAATCATAAGCACAGGAGCAGAGAAGTGTTTTTAACCAGGATTTAAAAATGTTAACATTTGGGGCTGATTTCAGTTCTGCAGGTAGTTTGTTCCAGTTGTGATGTAGAGCATGTTGATGTTGAAGAGGAGTGTAATCATGTTACTGTTGTAACTGCTGGAGGGGAAGCTAGTTTCACATTTACATTAGCAAAATACTTTTAGCGGTCCGGGAACAAATTTACATTTTAGAAAACTAATTAACAAGCCATCTTGAAAATTTGAGGTGCATGTTGCGGAAAAAAGAAAACGGATTCTACTTATATGGGCATCAGGAGGGGCATGAGGCGCCCTCCTGAACCTGTGAACCAATCAACCTGTCAATCACGACGTAGCCACGCCCTAATGCATACCCTGCTTTATTGTCAAATATAAAATCAGGGAGGCCAAAATGTCCCAAATGAACATCATACTGCATTGAAGAAGGCTTTAAACTAGCGATTGAGACCATAAACACATTTTGAAAACGTTTACTGAGGTTAGAAATCAAGTGAGAAGTTGGTGAATTCTCCATTGACTTGTATAGAGACGGAAGTCCTTTTGACACCAAAACGGTCGCCCCCTGGTGGCCTTTTGATAGAATGCAGTTCTAAATTACTTCCACGTTGGCATCATTGCAGAGGACCAGAACTCCCCGCCTGGTCAAGACAAATTTACAAGTGGTGAAACAACTGGTCACTAGGTGGCAGTGTGGAGCAATCCGGTCTGTTGTGAGCACAATAGCAGCAGCAGCCAGTGTTTCCTTCACTGTGTTTCCATCCGAGCATTACTTCCAACAACAAACTTCTGTGTGGTGGGAGGGTTCCTCTTTTTCTTTTCCCTGATAAAAACAAAGAACATAATTTGCACTGCACAGAGTTTCAAAATATTGAGGCAGTATATACCACATCTTATCTCTGCATAGTTATATTTTACTTTCAGACAGATTAGACTTAACATATTTTTCTAATTTGTATTCCTTTATATAAAGACATCTTCTGCTCATCTCTGTACACTTTACACTGTATTTGAACTCGCAGATTCAAAGTTAAGCAACCCAAATTAAAATAAAGCTTTATATTCTATTAACTCACCATATAGGTAATTTCCAAACTTAACCTAATTGCACTTATATGAATTATATAATATTTTATGACCTCATAATGTTAAATACAACAAACTCAAGATATTTACCTATTTCTATAAACAGTTATCTTTACTTAAGTAACGTTTTTATATTATTGTAAATACAGAATTTTTGTTGTTGTTTGTTTTTGATTAAGTTAGGTCTCCACTCTTACACCACTCATTAAATCATGTTGACATTGCTTGCAAATTGTCAATAATATACACAAATATTATCAGCATTACCAAGAATATATATATATATCTTCAAGTTAGGGTTAGGGCCAACCATAACCAGTGATCCATGACAATTCACTAAGAATACATTTAATTCACTATAAATTATATATTTTTTAATTCCTGGTTGCAGGTACTTACCCTTTAAAGTCTTCAGTGAAACCTCGTGACCTGATACGCTTCACGGACACACGCCTGGTTTCAGAGGTTGGGCTGGAGAGGGAAACTGCATTAGTTTTTAAGGTACTGTAGTTTCCCCGACTTGTCACCTCAACATGAATCTTTCTGTATCATATGGGATCATTCTCAGATAATAGGAATATTATGAGGGTTTGTTTTGACCTTCAGTGAACTGAAGTTGATTTTGCTGACTTAACCCTCCTGTTGTCCTCGAGTCAAGGAAGGAAGGGAAGAAGAAGGAAGGAAAGGAGGGAGGAAGGAAGGGAGGGAGGGAGGGAGGGAGGGAGGAAAGAAAGGTAGAAGAAGGAAGGGAGGGAGGAAGAAGGAAGGAAAGGAGGGAGGGAGGAAAGAAGGAAGGGAGGAAGGAAGGAAGAAAAGGAGGGAAGGAAGGAAAGGAGGGAGGGAGGAAGAAGGAAGGAAAGGAGGGAGGGAGGGAGTAAGGAAGGAAGGAAGAAGGGAACGAAAGGAGGGAGGAAAGAAGGAAGGGAGGAAGAAGGAAGGAAAGGAGGGAGGAAAGAAAGAACGGAAGGAGGTAGGAAGGAGGGAAAGAAGGAAAGGAGGGAGGGAGGAAAGAAGGAAGGAGGGAGGGAGGGAGAAAGGAAGGAAGGAAGGAAGGAAGGAAGGAAGGAAGGAAGGAAGGAAGGAAGGAAGGAAGGAAGGAAGGAAGGAAGGAAGGAAGGAAGGAAGGAAGGAAGGAAGGAGGAAAGAAGAAAGGAAGGTAGGACAGAGGGAGGAAAAAAGGAAATAGGGAGGGAGGGAGGGAGGGAGGGAGGGAGGGAGGGAGGCAGGGAGGGAGGGAGAAAGGAAAAGAGGAAGGAAGGAAGGAAGGAAAGAAGGAAGGGAGGGAGGAAGTAAAGAAGGAGGTAGGGAAAGAAAGAAGGAGGGAGGGAGGAAGGAAGAAAGGAAGAAAGGAAGAAAGGAAGAAAGGGGGATGGAGGGAAAGAAGGAAGGGCGGAAAGAGAGAAGGAGGGAGGGAAAAGGAAGGAAAGAAGGAGGGAGGGAGGGAGGAAAGAAGAAAGAAAGGAAGGAGGGAGGAAGGACAGAAGGAAGGGAAGAAGGGGGAAGGAAAAAAAGAGAGAAGGAGGGAGGACAGACGGAAGGAAGGAAGGGAGGAAAGAAGGAACAGTCAAAACAGACGGGGTCAATTTGACCCGGGAGGACGACACGAAGGTTAAGTGTCTGTAAGTCTAGATGCAACTGACAGGAAAATAAATGTAGATATACTCAGCCAAGAAAACACAAATGCATCAAGGAACAAAAGGAACAGTAATTTGTTGTTGGGTTGCACCAGCTTTTCATTAATATATCACCAGCTTAATGTGTCATGTTCACACTATTCATTATCTCAATCAGGTTGCATCATTTAATAAAGTGTTTAATAAGAAACATCTGCTCAAATAAAAGCAATCATCAGTATAAAAAGAAATCACCACGGCACCACAGACTGTTAAAATAACTTTATGTATATTGTGTTATTTTTGTTTCATGTCAGATGTGATGACCATAGTTCAGTTAGCTGGACAATGGTTGAACCAGGCAATTAATAGCTGTAAATATTTAGTAAAAACTGATCTCAATGTAAGAAATAGTTTGTGTGGTCCATATTTAATTTAGTGATGTATAAATCTACACTTAGTAAACATTGATGTTATACCCAGGATGAATTTTTGCTTATGAAAAACTGGTGCAAATGGCTCCTTGAGAAATCTCAGAGAACAGTCATTTTAAACATTTAGAGATCCTCATCTCACCTCTGATCTTCAGTCTGACTGTCATCATGTTGTCCACACAGAGGGGTTTCAGAGGGATGGACCCCCTCCTCTGTCTCATGGTTCATTGTGAAAATAGACCTGCGCACAAACACACCCAACTACTATAAGTACAATGGCAAACAGAGTGAGTTTGTGTGTGTGTGTGTGTGTGTGTGTGTGTGTGTGTGTGTGTGTGTGTGTGTGTGTGTGTGTGTGTGTGTGTGTGTGTGTGTGTGTGTGTGTGTGTGTGTGTGTGTGTGTGTGTGTGTGTGTGTGTGTGTGTGTGTGTGACGGAGGGAAACTCAAACAGAGAGACATGAATGAACTATGCACTGGTCGATGATGCACCAAAACACTCAAATACATTAATGCATACCGATATGTCATGTTCTTCTTTTATCAGAATACAACACAGAGTTCCTTTTAATTGGAAGTTAACGTTAAACTTTCTGCTCAACAAGAAATTGATAGTTAATACTATAGAACGGTTGATTTCTAGTAATAAATCCTAAATGTTAACATTAGTTCATAAGATTCATTGAAGTATATAAAAAGTACAGTTACCTTTTTAAGAGTAAAATGTAGTGCGTCACAGGCACGTCAATGGTTCCAGGCGCGCAGGTGTTCGAGTGGTTAAGAGAGCATGCCATGTGCGCAGCGATCCCCGGTTCGAGTCCTGGCCGGCGGACCTTTCTGCATGTCACACCTCCCTCTCTCTCCCGTAATCCTCTGTTGATCTACTGTCAAATGACAGTGTCTATGACAGTGTTTGGGGAACATTTGCATTATGCATTCTCACTTCTGCTTTTGTGACCTGTGACTGTGCACATCACACATCCCCTTCAACCACAAAAAAAAACTATATTGCAAAGTGAAAAGTCATTTCTGATAAAACAACATCTATGCACTATAACAATATAATATTAAAGTTGAATTGCATCAAAACAACTATTTCATAAAAAAGATTCCATGCTCTTGCAAGAGAGTGTGTGATCACTTTTTGGCTTCTCTGGACTGTCTTCCTATAATAACTCATGCCCCCCCCCCCCCCCCCCCCCCTTACTCTCCTCTACCCACTGATTATATTTACAGTTCCCATCACTGACATCCTTTATTTTCGTTTCTTTCTTTCTTAACCTCTTCTCTAAAAAATAATACTTTTACTGAAACACTTACTTCTTCCATTTACTTCTTTCATTTCCTCCCCCTTTAAGCTTATGTGATGTGTGTGCAGATTTCAAGTTGAAACGGCTGAACTGATGAAAGCACATTTGAAGAGATTTTTTAAATTACCATTAAGAACAAGAGAATAATTACAGTGAGGAAAACCTTTCACCGTTCATATGGACACCCGATTGCTGCTTTAAGACAGACTTAAAGAAAAAAAGAACCTGTCCTTCAACAATGCAGTGTAATTTATAAACTCATTATGTTATTTTGTGTAAAATTTGATTTTTTGATTCTGAAAACGAACTAAAGCTGTCAAACAAAGTTAGTGGTGCAAAAAGTGTAATGCATGTATTTCCCTCTAAAATGTAGAAGAGGAGAAGTATCCTGTAGCATAAAATGTAAGTACAAGAGCAGTGCTTAGGTAATTGTACCATCAAATAGCAACAGATCAAAGAAAATAATATGTTTGTATCCTGTTTGTAAAAGTATATTTGTTTGTGGTATTGACTAGTTTCAACTCAAGGACTTAACAACTTGGCTCCCACTCAAACTAATATATGTTCGATTGACTCATCAAGAAAGAAGTTAACTTTGTGCCTTCTGAAGTAGGCTAAAGAAGTGCACCTCTATTTTTTTTTATCAAATCTGTAAACCATGAGTCTGTTTCCCTTAAAACTTTACTGGAAAAATAATATAATTAATATTTATTCACTTGAATTTTCAGATACATCGTCTGTAAAATCTATTTTCCAACATGAAAATCTAAATGTTGTTTCATAGTCTTTAGCACAATGCCAGGAATAAAATCCTGACGGGGAAATTAAGGATCCTTCTGCTGTTAATTTAATGGCTTAAAATCAGTCAAGATTAAATATATTGTGGTAAAAACACCACCACCAATCTATAAAATATCTACCAGTTATCCCGAATACCTAAAAGAAACACTGAAAGGAGGAAACAGCAGTTCCGGTTATTAAAACAGGAACTGTGCTAAGATGATGAAAACAGGAACTTTGCATATTTATATTATAGCTTGTTTACTTTATCAGCATTATTTTTTGCACAACACACATCATTTTAACATTAACCTCAGACTATAATGGATCATCTATGTAAAACCTGAACCAGATTAATGTTATCGTTAACTACTACTTAAGAGGACCAGCATGTTCAAGCTGAGCAAATGCAACACAAAAGAACACAAATGGACATTGACATAAAGTAGTCAATGTACAATTATATGGAAAAAAAATTGAGAATTTATTGACAGATGATGGATATCCAAGTGCAACAGAGCAAAAGTAAGTCCAAATGTCTCCTCCCATGTTTCCCATTTGAGACCTCACAGTCGGATAGCAAAAATCATTTCTAAAAGTGTCTCTGATGAAAGGACTGAGAAGTAGTCCTATGTTGAATCAGTATGGATTCAGTTTCAGGAGGATGTCAGTAACTGCACAAGAAACACACCTTTATCCAACGCCCTTAACATTATAACTTAAACTGAGCTGTAAATCTTGATCTCTTTTAGAGCTGTCCACAGTCTGTGATGACGAGCTTTTTACTGGGTTCGCCCCCCTTTGTTCCAAGCTCTCCCATCTGCTGCACCACATCCATGCCATCCCGCACCCAACCGAAAGCCACGTGTTTGAAGTCCAGGTGTTCGGCTTTCTTCAGGGTGATGAAGAAGTTGTTGGTGTCATGCCCCCGACTGGCCATGGACAGTATGCCTGGGCCTGTGTGTCGAACATCAAAGTTCTCGTCCTCAAACTGGCTGCCATAGATAGACTTACCTCCGTGCCATCGCTCTTAGTGATGTCACCACCCTAAAGGACCACAGAGGAACTTTGTTAGTGGGGTTACATGCATACATCCCTTCCACATGTGAGATACAGTTACCATTTGGTCATTGCCATCGGCCCCCAGGCTTCAGCCGTCCAAAACTGTCAAATCAAGTAGATATGTTTCATCGTTACAGTGTTTTTAGTACCAAAGTCTTTTTGTTACTATACTTCCACCACAGCTCAACAGGGAAACACCAAGAGGGAGACATTTATTATATGATTGTATGTAACCCACAGAGGTAAATTTATCAGAAAGTACTCTCCTGAAAATGGTGGTAGACTTTTGCTGCATCTCAAATTTAATGTACCAGTACTGATCCACAAACATCAGGTAGACTGTCAGAGGTCGTACCTCTGTAGTAAAGAAACAGAAGTCGTCTATACCTTGACTCGCTGTTGTAGCAGTCGTAGCTATGGCAGTCGTAGCTATGGCAGTCGCAGTATTAGACTCTGGCTCTGGGCTCTTCTCAGGTGAAGAGATGCTGCTAGGAGCTTCACTGTGAGTGTCTGTTGAGTCACTGGGTGGAAGTTGGAGGCTTTTGGCCTTCTCCTCCTCCTCCTCGTCCTCCTCTGGCATCGGCTTCTTCTCCCAGACCATCTGGCAGTTTGGTTCTTAAAGGAGTACACACAAGTTTAAGTCTAGAGAAGGACTGGTAGTTTAGGTCAGCATGACTTTTAATGTCCACATACTTTTGGCCATGTAGTGTATACTGTACATGTTGAGATAATTCTTCATCTGTCACAGCGCTGTAAGTGAAATTAATCTAAGCAAAATGGTGACTGAAAAATGATAAAAGTCAGGTTGAGGTTTGGAACATAATGTTTGACAGGACATGACATACTAACCATCACCATATGTCGCTGCCTTTTTCGTAGGATCTGGGTAGAGCTTTCCGTTCAAGGCTTTCACAGCTGACTCGTAGTCCTCATCTGATTCAAATAAAAATAAATCAACACATATGTCACTTAAATTACATTTTGTTCCAATACAAGGAAGATGTGTTGGTTCCACAGTTCCCACAACAACCTGACTGAAAACAGGAACCTTTTCTTAGCCTTCTGACTGATGTTCAAACATTTTTCAAATACTGATAACCTCTGCAACTGCATTTGAATACAGTGTTTTATACCTTTATTGACATGATGTCTCTTACCATACACATTATTTCAGATGAAATGTCATTTTCCTTTTTTTAAAGAAACCTCATTCACAAGCACACCATTAAACTTTTCAAGGTAGTTTAATATATACTGTTTCTTATACTTTGATCTCACCATCAGATTGCTCATTGCTGGTGTAGCCTGGTTCGTTCTGGTAGCAGAAGAAAGTGAGAGGCAGCAGGAGTTTCATGGCTAAAGCAGCCTGTTCAGCAGTGGGTTCCCTGACATTCATAACCTCCACCTCAGAGTCATCATCTGACGTTGCACGTGCTTTTCCTACAACAGACACATTAAAGTACAACACCACATTCAGGGCAGGCCGACAGGAAACTGTTATCTTAAGCATACTGAAATAATATACAGTATATCATATTTAGTGGCTGCATATTTTAAATACAATTGTCCATCAACTGTCCAACAAAAACTTGTGAAGGGTCTGGGCTGGGTCAACTAAAAAGATGATGGAGCAATGAGATGCAGATAGAACAAAACAATGGAGTATAAATCAAATAAACAAAAACAGCCAAGATACCTATTCAGAAAATCAAACAATTATTCCATTAACATTAAGAGATATTTTTACCTTTCTCTGGGGTTTTGAATTCAGGTACTGCAGATGAAGCCCGGGCAGGATCTTCAGAATCTTTGGCCTTCAAACTGGATTCACAGTCCTCTGTGTCAGAGTGAGATTTTGGACTGCCAAATATCTTCTGAAAGCTATCAGAGCCAAACACAAATTTACGGGGCGACACCACTCCAGGACTACCGTCTTGAGGTGTGGTAATCCTGGATGTCACAGGGGTCATAAGTTCCCCCCTTTCTTGTGCAACCTTAGCCTCTTCAAAGACCTGTTTAAATGTGTTTGCAGTGTCCTGCAGTTTGAATCTCACAGCTAACTGCTCAATATTACCTTCATTGACTTCAGCAAAGTCTAAGGCACTCCAGACCCAGGCCTTCTCAGCACCCTTCATAGGTTCCAACTTCATAGCCATTGTAATCCAGTGGTTGGCGCAGATCTTGAGCACCTGGTATCTCCTCATTATCAACCTCACTCGTTTGGTGTCACAATTTTGCAAGATTTTGAGGTCTCCAATACCCCTCTCCTTCCACTGACTCAGCTCTTTATCATAGCGATACAGTTTGGCCTTGTGACAGAAGACTACCTGTTCATCTTCCTCCCCTGTGGAAATTTCCACCAGATCAGGTAAGGGGACCACAGGTTCTAAGTACTGGCCATCTCTGTCCTCATTCTGGGTTACATCCTGCTCATCATCCGTGCCCATTGAGGCTCTGCTCTGGTTAAGCTTAGCAGGAGATTTGGAGGGGCTAATGCCAAGTTGGAAGCTGAAGCTGAATCCAGCAGTGGATTCCCCAAAATGGAAATTGTTCTTTTTCAGGGGGCTACTGGTGAGGGGAGCGGTATAGACTGATAAGTCAGCAGTATCTAAAGCCTCTCCTCTAAGGTCATTGACACACTCTAGGGTGGGGCCAGTGGTTTCACCGTGAGGTTTGATTACAATGCTGGTTGTTGTAATGTCTCCCTGGCTGTCTTCATTTTTTATCTTTGTTTTTAGATCATTCAAACCAGACTTCATTTCCTCAGCCTTCTGAATGAGACGTGCTGTTCTACCTGAGTCAACAACCGGCACTGCTGACAGAGCAGAATTAATGAAACTAAAGCATTTGGAGCTGTTATCTTTGTTTTGACCTAACTGAAACGTGTTGCCTGTTCCAAAAGGCTTTGTAAATCCAGTTCCAGCAGGATGGCTTGATGAATTCTTCGTTCCAAAGTTTGAAGCTAAAGTAACAGTGCTGGTTACGCTTTTGACATTGGGATTTGGTGTTTGGCAGGTCACACACTTACTGGCAGAGGCATCATTTCTCAGCAGACACATGTCACAGTCCCATTCTCCATCCTTTTTGGCAAAAATGTTTTGCGCTGTTGACTGGGAGGATGCAACTGGAGCACCCTCTTTTGATTTAGCAGTAGGGTTGGGAGTGTTACAGGCAACACATTTATCAGCTGAAGCTTCATTTCTTATATTGCATACATCACAGTCCCACTGTCCTGGCTTTATGCTAAACTGGGCAGCAAACCCAGAGTCAACAACTTCTGAGGGTTTAACTACAGGTGCTGTTGCAGCTGGTTCAACTTCTGCTGTAGCGGTTGTTTTGGGTGAAGTTTTCAGAGCTTTGCAACCAACACACCTGTCTGAAGAGGCCTCATTTGTTACAGAACATACGTCACAGTCCCACAGCCCAGGCTTCTTGCCAAACTGAACCCCAAAGCCAGAACCAAATGCACTGGTTACTGTGTCAGCAGGTTTAAAGATTCTTGTGCCAAAATTAAAGCTAAAGGTGGGAGGTGAGGGAGCAGCACTGGTTATGGTTTTAGCATTGAGATTTGGTGTTTGACAGGCCACACACTTACTGGCAGAGGCATCATTTCTCATCAGACACATGACACAGTCCCATTCTCCATCCTTTTTGGCAAACTTGTCTTCTAAGGAGCGAGGAGCTGGTTCAACTTCTGCTGTGGCAGTTGTTTTGGGTGAAGTTTTCAGAGCTTTGCAAGAAAAACACCTGTCCGCAGAGGCCTCATTTGTTACAGAACATGTGCCACATTCCCACAGCCCAGGCTTCTTGCCAAACTGAACCCCAAAGCCAGAACCAAATGCACTGGTTACTGTGTTAGAAGGCATTGAGGTGCTTGAGTCAAATGCAAATGCAGATGGTAATGCAGCTCCAAAACCACCAAATCTAGCAAATGGAGAGCCAGAACTACTGGTTTTTGAGGAGGCAGTCCCAAATTTGAAAGTAAAGGGACTGCCTTTGGTTTCACTTACAGCCTGAATGTCTGGCTTTGATGAAGTATTGGGATTGGCACTTTGACAAGCAACACACTGCCTATCCTTGGATTTATTTCTTACACAGCACACATCACAGTCCCATTCCCCTTCTTTGAGTGCAAACTTTGCTGCCAATGTAGAGAGGCCTGTTTGGCTGGGGGGTTGCTCTTGAGCTATGGGCTTCTCTGGAGCAGTATCTTTTTTGGGGGGAATGTCTGAGGTAAGAAGACCAAGCAAACTTTCACTATGCTTGGCCTGAGAAGTAGAAAAAGTGAAATCTCCATCTTTGCATTTAAAACTGGAGTTCAATTTAAATGCAGCTGAAGGTGTTGGCTGGACACCTGCTCCAAAACTAGGCACTTTGGGAACTTCAGTAGTTGCCTGCTGGCATAAGTTGAGCTTCCCAAAATTCTCAGGCTTCCCAAAAATGCTCTTTGGTGACTGACCAGGGACTACAGAGGGTTTTGTGAAGTGGCCAGGTAAGGGAAGGTTGGTGGTTTGTTGGGTTACACTCTGGCTCGTGGCTAGTGATCTACATTGAAGAGGGGTACTAAAGACCTGTTGCTGAGGTGGCATATGGTTCATACTATACATTGGACCCTGTGTAAAGCAAAAATAAAAGAAAAGAAAATGTCATTCAACATGCTAAATTTGGAAGAGGTAGATCTTTAAGTGTTTTATGAAGACATATTTGTATTCTGCTGACCCAATTAAGTTTGGTAACTTCCACCACAAGGGTACCACAAAGCAGAATAGCATAGATTGAGATTTCCTGCCTCACAGTGAAATCTCAAATGGTTAAATGATAATCACTGATTTGAACCTACCACATGTGTTTTGAAAGGAGAGACGATGCTTTTGTTAGAGGAGAGACTGGAACATTTGATGTCCTCTCCGCTCTCCCCCAGCTGTTTGTTCACATCATTCAGGAGGTCCACAACTTTCTCCTTAGACACAGGTAACTGGCACACAAAAATATATACAATGCTTTTATTTCAGTGGGATTGTTACATTTCACAATAGGATAAACCATGTGAACAAAGATGTTTTTTTATTGTTTTGAAATTTCATCTTGCTTAGAGCTACAAAATATTGGATTTACCTTCTTAATCTCATCTGGATTGGCATTGTTGATCTTGGACAGATAGGTCCTGAGCTTCCTGCTGGTCTCCTTTGACCGCTGCTGGTAGATCTGCCAAGGAAACACAGCGTATCATAGAAAAAAACAAATGCAAACACAAGCCCAGGTGTCAGACTAGCATTAGCATCAATGCTTGGGATGCAAGATACAAGTGAATTATGAGGTATCGGCATGAATTTGATATTTTAATTTTATCTTGGATTGATATGACAAACCAAAACCTGAATGAGCTACAACCATGAAATACTTTGGTGGGCCAACTGTATGTTTAGTGTCAGGATTGGTGTCTTGATGCAGAATTCTGTATGAGTTGTAATTTGTTAATACACTTTCTCGGGTAAAAGTGCATTGCAGTAATCTAACCTGCTAGTGATGAAAGAATGTGTTCATTTCTCAGCATCCTGTTGGTTAAAAACTGCCACACTCTTGGCAACATTTCTCAGGTGGAAATCCACTCAACTTTTATCTCTCCTTATTTGTTTTAATCTTCCAAAAATGTTTGTCATCTATTGTAATTGAAATATAAATGAATTATTATTGGCAATGCACTATTCCTGTAGAAACAGGGTGACGGTTTTGGCACAACTTCACCTACTTCCAAGGTGCATGGGGAAGGGGAAAAAAGTCAAAAAAAAAAGGTCCAGAAACACTTGTAGTATAGAACAACTTTATTAATAGACCGATGTGTTTTTGTGTGTGTTGATGACCCTGATGAAGGCCGTAAGCCGAAACGCGTAGGTCTAATAATAAAGTTCTTCTATACTACAGGTGTTGCTGGAGCTTTGACTTCAATGCGCTTTTCCTGCAATGAATGTAAGTTGACTGACAATACTTCAAAATAGTTCTTTATCTGTGAAAAGGACATGATTATAAATAGACAGCCATCGTTAAAGTCAGATGGCCAAAAGAAGAACCCATCCCCAGCTGTGTAGAAGTTAATTGCCAACCTGAGCCAGATGCCAGGTGGACGTTATGTTATTGACGGTTTCCAAGGTAGCGATGGCCTCCTCTGTCTTGCCTTCAATATCAAGGAGAGCTGCAGATGCAATTTTGGCTTCCTCTTCATATCCCTTCACAGATGAGATCTGAAGAGGGACACGGACATGTACACACAGAGATACACACAGTTTGTAAGTCCTGATACAACTTAGATCTATCAAAATCTGTCAAACCCCTTCCCCTAAGCTCTACAGTGCGCTATCATCTGACCTACAGAACTACTTACTGCTTTAACCTTTGTGTCGTCCTCCCGTGTCAAATTGACCCCGTCTGTTTTGACTGTTCCTTCTTTCCTCCTTTCCTTTCTTCCGTCTGTCCTTCCTCGCTCCTTCTCCTTCTCTATTTCTTTCCTTCCTCTCTCTTTCCTCCCTTCCTTCTTCATCCCCCTTTCTTCCTTCCTTCTGTCCTTCCTTCCTCCCTCCCTCCTTCTTTCCTTCCCGCCTTCCTCCCTCCTTCTCTCTCTCTTTCCTCCCCCCTACCTTCTTCCCTTCCTTCTTTCCTGTCTTTCTTTCCTTCCTTCCTTCTTCCTACTTTCCTTCCTTCCTTCCTTCCTTCTTTCCTCCGTCCGTCCTTCCTTCTTTCCTTTCCTCCCTCCTTTCCTTCCTTCCTTCTTCCTTCCTCCCTTCCTTCCTTCCTTCTTCCTCCTTTCCTTCCTTGACTGGAAGACAACAGTAGGGTTAAACATGTGGAACATTGCATGGGCCATAGAGTAACTGTTAATTAAGTTCTGAAATAAAACTAAACATCATAAATCATAAATCATGACAACAAATACTAACCTGAAAATCTTTGGAGGGAAAGTGTTTGAAGAGCGGGTCGAGGAGTTCGGGTATGCTGCATCTGTTTTTGATGCTGTCCAACAGTGGAAGGACAACTTTCCAGTAGTGGACACTGCGGCTGATGTAGTCCTTCTTGTCAGAGTCCGAGTTTACTGCTTCACTCTGGGTGGTCAAACATGCAAAAACACAGCTTGGATATCAAGGAGAGAAGGTGAGTCTGTCATAGGAGCTAAATGCAGAGATGAAGTACAGCACACTTATGACTAATGTTGATCAGAAGTATTTCAGACACTAGTTGCTGTGATGTCCAAACTGAGCCGACACACA
This sequence comes from Scomber scombrus, assembly GCF_963691925.1. NCBI lineage: Eukaryota > Metazoa > Chordata > Actinopteri > Scombriformes > Scombridae > Scomber > Scomber scombrus. The sequence goes on along the minus strand of NC_084988.1, from coordinate 1,656,049 downwards.
GCAGCACATGTTGAAGTTATAGTTATAGTTATAGTTCTTAGTGTGGACGGGCCTTAACAGGTGTGTAGTGAGTGACAGGTAAGGAGCAGGTATAAAGGCAAGCAAGTGCCAATAATCTGGCAGTGCTGTCTGTGTGTGCTGTCTGTGTGTGTGTGTGTGTGTGTGTGTGTGTGTGTGTTTGTGTGTGTGTGTGTGTGTGTGTGTGTGTGTGTGTGTGTGTATGTTTGTGTGTGTTGTGTACCATTTGGCTGAGACACTGAGCCCAGTGGATGGCTAGCGCTGGTTGGAGCCCGTGTTTCTCTCCGGCCCTCAGAGTGTTCAGTCCATGTTGCACAATCATTTGCAATTTTGCTGACATGTCAGGACTACAAAGACACAGACACACACACACACACACACACACACATATATACAACTGTCAAGGGTCAATAAACTTTACATATGAACTCCAAACAGGTTCAAACCTAGACCCTCTTGTTGTGAGGCGAAGATAGATTTTATACATCTATATTATGGTGCAACCCTAATTTGGCTCAGGGTTCCTCATTGACAGTCTGCGTGTCATATTTAGTGTGGATCCCAGCAGTTCTGACACTCACGCAGCTCGTTTGTGAATGAGGCTGTAGACGGCGTCCCACCACTCCCTCTGTCTGTCGGTGGTCAAGAGGCGAAGGAGAGAAGGGGGGAGGCAGCGAGGCTCATGGCGTTGCTGGTTTATTCCACCGTTGAGCTTCACCGCCTCCTGGAGCTGACAGCGGCCACAGAACACAACACCATACACAAACACCTGGATGGGAAAAAAAAAACAAGACGAGAAACAGGTGGCTTTACATTTTCAAAGAAATACAGACGCGCAGAAACATTTCAGAACTGATACGAATAATGAGCTGCAAGAGGTGTCTTCTGCAGGTGAAAGTTAAGGATTACTGAAAATACTACTCTTACTTACTTCTTATTTATTTATTAACTTTATTCAAATGTTCTAAATATTAAATTTAATCTGGGGAATCATGTAAATCAGTAGCCAATTATTTGTATAAGTCCACTTAAATGCACTTTAGGTGGATAAAATATTTATCATTCTTTTGTGGTTACACTATTTGACATTTTCAGGAGCATTCAGTCTTACTTTTGGTAAAAAAAAATGGTGCAAATGTCATTTGAAATGATATAAAACCAACAAAAATACTAAATGTACATTTTAACAAGCCTGATGCTGCTTTTAAAACCATTATTTGTCACTGACCCATGTATAATTTCATCCTGCAATTTTTGTGCATTTTCATTCTATAAATATAGAATATTTATAGAATATAAATATCCCCTTTTGTTTTATATAAAAAATCTAATAAAATGATCTTAATTGTCTTCTCTCTTCTTCCTGTTGTGATGTGAACTTGATATAAGAACCCACACAATGCCACCCACCTCCAAGTCCAGCAGGCAGGTGGACTCTGGTGCGTTCGTGTCCAGTTTGGTGATTTCCAGTTTCAGTGTTGGAAAGAGCTGCTGCAGCCAGTCCTGCAGCGCTGGTCTCTGGCCCACGAGGGTCCACTGCAGCCCCAACCAGCTCAGGTGCTGCAAGTCATCACCGTGCAGCAGGATGGAGCCTACAGAGGAGTAGAAGTGCTTAGGTCAGTTATTGTAATATGATTTATTTGTCTTTGGAAGTTTCTATTTGTTTCCATCCTAGTTGTTTTCTGGTATTTGCTCACTCTGAAGTTAAATCAAGTCTGGTGTAAATTAGTTTATATGTTAAAAAAAAGAAACTAAGGCTTGTGCGATCAAGTTTACATTTAAAAAAATAAAAAATAAAGATGTATTTATCAAACTAATAATAATCTGTACTGTCTTCACTTATTTGCATTCATAAGATTAACCCTTACATACTGCTGAGGGTCTAATTTGATCCATTTTTACATTTGAGAGAAGAAAAAAACACCTTAAAAACTTTTCTTTTAGCCAGAAATCGGATGACTTTTCATCTTATGTGACCCAGAAAATACAAACATTTAAATATTTCAACTTTCTAATAATATTTTTGTGCAGCTGATACACATTGTTATTGAGTGTTTGACTCATATTTAATCAGAAAATATGTGAAATTATATTTTGTATAGGGTCTAAATATGAAGGGATACTCTGAAATGAACAGTATGTAAAGGTTAGTATTATATCTGTAATGTGTGATTTCTGTACCAGCGTCCCACTCGGCCAGCTGAGAGATCTGTGGACTCAGAGCCTTAATGGAGCTGATGTCATCGTTGGCAATAAAGGAAGATCCGGTAGAAGCCTGCGGTCCAAACAGGAGCCCAAACAGAGATTTCTGACCGCTACGGTTCCCAAAAGTCTTAACCACCTATATATGTAAACACACAGATAATACAATTATGTCAGTTGGTGATGGGCTCAGTAACAGATGAATGTACAAATATAACTAACAACTTTAATAATAATAATAATAATAATAACAACAATACATTTTATTCGTAATGCACTTTACATTTGAAAACAAATCTCAGTGCAAAATATCATAAAACAATAATAAAAAGATAAAGATTGTGATGAAAAGAAAAGTCTTTACTTCATTTAAACCATACTTTATAAAGTAAGGAGTACATAACAGGTTTGTTATTGGTACAGATACACAGAGATTCTGTTAACCAACCATAAAGCACTTTAACAGCAGCAGTTTCATATTTAAGCCACAAGGTGGCATCAAAACCAATTTATTACACTGACTGTGGAAAACACTCAAAGAAGTAAGCAAAGTAAACAAAATAGCTGCTAAATTACAGTAACATGAGTATTTGTAATTTGTTACTTCTACCTTTGCCTATTTTTTATTTATTTCTATGTTCATTATTTTGGATAATTGTCAATAAGGACCAAAAATACATCATCTACTAATACTACTACTACTAATCATCCCCAGAAGTAGAAGTACATCTGTGAAGGTACTTTTAGCTCCATGTATCATACTGAATTAATCAAATCAATCAATCACACAGACCTATAATAAAGCTTCTTTATAATCCCTCAAAAATGCTACAACTAAACAGATTCAGGATACATGGACAGACCTCTTTGATCATGGTGGGTCTGTCGGTGCTCAGATTGAGCAGCATGTGGCCGGCCTGACTCAGTCGCTCGCTAGCCAGCAGCTCCAGCAGCTGTGGTGCTGACTGGTCTGTTTGGGTCACTTTCTTCGTTGGTCTGGGGACCTGGTGGAAGAAAAAACTGAATAAAAAAAGTATCCTGAAAGCGGTCTACATGCAATTTTTACTTACCTAATTCAGTCTGTGTGTAGAAAATAAGTAAATTAAACTATTAAGATGGTAAAAGATATATTTAAAGGAGAAGTTCCGCTTTTATTTCTGTATCAGTGCCACAGAATTGCTACTGAACGTCCATTTCTTATATACTGTCTATGATATAATCAGACATTTATGAAAAAATACTGGTTATACCATTTGACACTGGATTGCATCATGTCATTGACCCATATACAGAGACACTTTCCTCTCATTTCTAGCCATAAGATGTCTCCTGTATGTGCAACTTGACTTTAATTTGCTATCCTGGCAACATTAAGGCTACAAACAAAATAACAACATTTAGATTAATAAACAACTGAATTAGTATGTCCACGTCATGATGGGACTGGACATACTGGTTGTATTTGTGTTGGTGTGTGAGTACCTGGTATGCCAGCAGGTAGCACAGTGCAGCCAGGTCAGTGACGGCCCCCCAGGTCTGTTGCTGATCCTGAGCCAGCTTCAACAGTAATGCAGCGGCATGCAAATACAGGTGACCTCGCATCTCCACGAACACCTCACAGAGAGAGTCTGCGCCGCGGCCTGCAGCGCTGCTCAGCATGTGCATAGTTTGGTCAAAACTACACACAAACACACACACACACAAACACACTACATTGGATAAAATGCAAAAACATGGAACACTACTACTACTACTACAACTATTTTGATAACTGATTAATCATTTGAGTCATTTTTCAAGCCACAATGTGGTTCCAGCTTCTCCAGTATGAGGATGTGCTGCTTATCTGTTTTTATATAATTTTACACCTTAGACTCTGGGAAACTGTTACTGGCATTTTTCACTATTTCCTGTCACTTTAAAGACCAAAAAACTAACAAATTAATCAAGAAATGAAACTGCAGATTAATCGATAATAAAAAATAATCATTAGTTGCAGACCTACAATGTTGTATGTCCTTTACAGGCAGAGACATTTGACTTTAGACCAGAGGGTGTCAAAGGCCAGAACTGGATAACTTTGCAAAGTGTGAAAATTGCAGAAAAGAAATGAAAGTTTTTCAATAAGACATATCTCTATTGTTGTTTATTAAACTCTCCATTGACAGTCAAGGTTTCTGATCTTCCCGATGACGTCCAACTTAAGATTCAGATTTGAAGGACACATTTTCCCTCACACATTTTATCACAATCGCTTACCTTATATTTTATCCACTCCATTAATATACATAAGGGGGGCAAAATATTAAATATATATAATATATAATATAACACCAGTCAATATAATGCACCCTAATGCACCACCACTTAGTACAACCTCAATAATGAACATGTACAAATGAACAAGTAGAATTATCACTTTCTTGACAATGTAACAAAAAAAACTGAAAATGTATAAACTTCATAAATGTAGAATTTAAAGCAGAGTTGTTGTACTGAGTGTCTATAATCTTAAAGTCAGTGTAAAGTAAAAATAAATATGTGTTCTGAGTTTGACATACCACAGAAAAGTTGGTTGTTTTTAACCACCCTGCCAAATTTGAATGATTAAAAAAATATATGAAATTAGGCTTCAAAGTTGTGTAAAAGTCCTGCCTGTTTCTCTTCTCCCAAACGCTGTGGGAGTGCCCGCCGAAGCCCCGCCCCCTACCAAGTGTCACCTGTCAATCAAAGTCACCACCTCTACCAGAAACATGGACGCTAGGCCTGAGAGCTTTCTGTTGCTAGCTCGGCGCCTAACTCAGCTGCTAGCTCGGTGGCTAACTCGGTGGTAGTAGTAATGTGCGCTGAATGTATTTATACCTGTACAGCAGCAGGGGCGGGTTTATGCTCCGGTGTGTAACCGTGCTATTGGTTAACACCGCTGCGTTACGTAACGCGGTGGTGATTTTAAGACTCGCCCATTAAATCCAGAACACAGAAATCTTGAAACACAGTTTGTGAAGCCTAGCTCCACAATTCAAATCTAAATGGTTGAAATGCTTTTTACACCTTTTTTAGAAATACATTTATGACCTATTTAATGTGTTTAGAAGAAAATGTCTGAATTCACTTTACCAGTCTTCAAGTAATATCTAGGATTACATTTTGTTTCATGGTTACATGCCATGCATAGAAGATGTTTGTCTGCACTCTATTACCCCAGACACTTACCCTCTGAGGGCATCAACACTGGGCTGCACTCCGCTCCCAGACAGTGTGAGTCTCAGCAGGCTGCAGTGAGCCAGTAGCAGCTTTCTCTGGAGACGACGACACACCTTCTCATTGCTGATGACACTAGACTGAGACAGATACATCTGAAACAAAGGTTGTCTGTTTTTTAGTAGTATTTTGAATTAAGACATACATTTTAATGATATGAAATACAAGCAAGAATCAACGTATTAAAAATTGCACACTGTTCCTTCAACATTAGAGTCCACGCTGACCTGCAGGGTGCGCACCACCACAGTGTACCAGTCCAGACTGGGGCGAAGTAATCCCCGTTTCTCAGCAGCCAGGCAATGCTTAACGGCCTCATCCAGCCGACCGTCCCGACAGAGCAGCTGAACCAGCTTCATGTTCACGTCCACATCAGCTGGCCGCACCGCCAGCTCGTCCTGGAGGAGGTCAAAGTGCCTTTTCCAACACTGTTGATGTTGACGAATCAACAGACACTCCTGCAAAGAGGGCAACAGGTTAAACAAAAAGAGTCAGTGTGGAGACCTTTTCCACCTTTAACTGATATGCACCTCCTTCCAGGATTGGATGGTTTGACTTTTAACTGTGTATATGGGTTAAAGGACGTTTGTTTGTGTCCATGTGTTTTAGTCAAATTTAAAGTGTTAAAATGTGAAAATAAACGTATGAATAACTTGCACACATTCTTTTTTTGTGAACCCAGCATCAAATTTCTGCTTTTAATCCATTTAGAGAGAATATATTAGAGGATTATGGCAAAAATGTCTAAGTGGGGTAACCGTAAAAACTTTGTACCAAATAATTAGACTTGCTTTAAAACAGTAAATTCTCAATAAAACACCATATCAACTAGTTTGGCATGATCTTACATTATAACTTTATATTAAATAAAGGTAATGGAATACAATTGTTCTAAATATTACATTTAATCTGGTAACCATGGAGATCAGGAAACATTTACATGTTTTAAATGAAGTCATTATTAGTATAAGTCCACTTAAATACACTGTAGGTGATAAAATATGTAATATGTATCATTCTTTTGTGGTTACACCATTTGACATTTTCAGGAGCATTCAGTCTTACTTTTGGTTAAAAAAAATGGTGCAAATTTCATTTCAAATGACATAAAAAAACAAAAATACAAAATGTACATTTTTAAAAACCTGATGCTGCTTTTCAAACTATTTTAAAGATACATTTGAATTGCTCATCTTGCCAACCCTTATTTTCCATTAATCAGTCACAGTCACTTTCTTAAGAGTCATCATGCCTGAAGTTAATAATAATTTGTAAATCATAAGTAAGTGTTAGGGTTATACATTTCTGGTTTTCTAATAAACTATCAGGTCTGCTGTTATGAACATTGATAATTGAGTAAATGGTCCACCTTGTTAGCCCTTTCTGAGGCACATAATAAGCTGCAGGCAGCATTTGTTAGAGATCACTGCAGCTGGGATAGCTGCACTGACCCATTACTGTGCACCAGAGGGCACAAATATATATTATTGCATGCTAATGATAGTAATTTTGTATTGTTTTTATATTGCTTTATCGGTGCATGGTTGAAACATACACTGCTGCGATAGCTATATGTTCAACTTTATGGGAATAAACTACCAGGAAGTATTATCTGACTTGTGTAAAAACCCCTATCAGTTTACCTTGGTTTCACTCCAAGACTACTTATTGTGTGTCGGCTGATTAAGGAAAAGAAAAAGCTTGTAAAATACTTTCAGGTTGAGCAATAAAGACTCCTCCCTGCCTCATCCAGACTTATATAAACCCTCAGGAGGCATACCTTGATGATCCTGGAGGAGTAAGCACGTCTTTCTTTCTTATTGTTTGTACCATCATTTTATACACAAACACCAACCATGGCAAACAATCCCTCATATCTCCGCACTCCAGAGGAATCCAAGGAAACTGTCTTTACAACTGTGGTGCACAGGATTCCTGATCTAATCTACCTCGGAGACGACAAGATCCTGGCCTTTGCAGAGCGCAGGAAGACTACAAATGATGCCAGCACAGTGGCGCTGGACATGAGAACAGGAAAGGTGAACAGGAATAAGGAATCCAATCCTGAGGTGACGATTAAGGTGATTATCTACAGCAACTGGTTTATTTGTATATTACTTGTGACGACAGTTTTTAACTGCATGCTAAGTTAATCATTATATTTACACATCTCTCTTTTTTTATCTTAGTGGTCAGAGCTGAAACCAGTTACCAAGGCACATCTTCATGGATGCCGTCCTATGAACCCCTGCCCAGTGTATGAGAAGAACAGCAAAACACTGTTCCTGTTTTTCATCTGTGTCAAAGACGGAGTCTCAGAGCAATGGCAGATAGAGCACCACACAAACGAGACCCATCTCTGCTACATCAAGAGCACTGATGATGGCCAAAACTGGAGTGAGGTGACTGTATTCACTGAAAATGAGTTGGTTGAAATCAAGCAGTGGGACACAATGGCTGTAGGGCCAGGCCATGGTATTCAAATGGAGAGTGGTAGATTGATTGTCCCACTTTATGCTTATTATCGTGAAAACTCTTCCCGCCCCTTTGCACTTTGCCTGTACAGTGATGATCGGGGTAAAACTTGGACACTGGGCAATAAACTTACAACGGATTCGCTTGAATGTGAAATGGCAGAGGTTTTTGATGATGAAGGCAAGAGCAGAATCTACTGCAATGCTCGTCATACAAAGTATCGAGTAGAAGCTGTCAGTGAAGATGGAGGGAAAGAGTTTGGTACTGCCAATTCTGTTGAAAAACTTGTGGACACAGGCTGTCAGGGAAGTGTAGTCTCCTTTCCAGATCAAAGTGAACTGCAGCCAGTTCATAACAAGTGGCTCCTCTTCAGCCACCCGACTGATACGTCCAAAAGGGTTAATTTAGGAGTGTATCTGAACAAATCCCCACAGGATCCAACAAAATGGAGCAAACCCTCCATCATCAACAGTGGACCCAGTGGTTATTCAGACCTGGCTTACATTGATGATGGTTGGTTTGTTTGTTTAATGGAGTGTGGGAAGCTGATAGAAACTGAGCAGATAGCTTGTCGGATTTTTAGCTACAATGACGTCGAGCAGGCCATTGCAGAGTAGTCTGAGGTGAAGCCTTCTGACTAAACAGCAGAGAGTATATCGGGGATGCAGTCTTTGTTAATTACACCCCAAAACTATTAAACAAACTACCTTTAGATATCAGGGAAGCCAAGATTTTTTCTGGCATAGATGCCTTTATTAGCACTAGAGAGAAAGGAAATTATGCTATAAAAATCAAGTTAACGTTATTAGACTTTTCTTGTCACAATGATTATTATAATATGCTATGATTTTATTATGCTACTGATGCTAATTCAACACATATATTTATAGGGAGCTTAATGTTGCTTGGTATGTAAAAATGTTTTATGAGTGGTGACTCATTAACATGACATCACAACTGTGTCTATCATAAACTAGTCTGGTTTTTGTTGTAACAATATTATAGAAAATTGTTAGTTATGTTATATTCACAGAGATCTGTTGAAATCTGCAGCTGAATGGCTTTGTTTGATTGTACTTTCATATTTACTGATGCATATAACAGAACTTGTTCTTCAAATAATAAAATACATTCATACAATGAAAAGTTGTTTTTTTGAATCTTTATTCCTGAAAATTATCCATTATAGCTTTGAGAATAAACATCACACATCAAGTGTCCTGTGAGACTGAACATAAATAATAGCTGCAATGACCTGGCCTCCACGTTGGAAAAAGTAGATATACATAAAACATAAAATAAAATGATTTTTTGAGCATTTTTTTTAACAAATTTGACATCATGCGTCATAAATTATTTAGAAAAAAAGGGTTTTTCCTGCTCAGTATTGACAAAATGCTTTAAAATTTAAATGAAGAAATACGATTTATTTTTGTTTTCATTTGATGTTTTTAAATGAAGAAATTACTTTTATAAGTGCACTTAAATACACTGTAGGTGGATAAAATATGTATCATTATTTTTGGTTACACCATTTCACACTTTTATTACTTTTGGTAATAAAAAAAAATGTTGCAAATTTCATTTCAAATGACATAAAATCAACAAAAATACAAAATGTGCATTTTAATAAGCCTGATGCTGCTTTTAAAGATTTTTTTAGGTATTTTTGCATTGCTCATCTTGTCAACCCTTATTTGCCACTGACCCATAAACAGCTGACAGATGCAGAGGAAAAGGAGCCTCACCTTCAGGTTAAAGACTGCAGGGTTTCTTGGCAGAAGCTTGGCAGCTTTCTCCACCCACACCTCTGCTCTGCTGTCATGTTCCTCTTTACTGACCAGTAACTCAGCCACCTTCAGCACCAGGTCGCTCTGTGACGGGTTCAAGTCCACCGATCGCTACACACACACACACACACACAGAAGTGAAGACATAGTGGTGTCAGTTTTTACAGAAGCCTGCAGACTATCTACCCAACAGGCAAGACTCAAAGACAGAAAGAGCATTTATATTGGCTACTTGATTTATACCTTGCAGAAGTTATCAGGAGGAGGAAATTAAATTATTGAATAAACACGATGAATCAAGCTTTTAAAATCACAAAATTGGTCTCAAAATGTGCATCATGTGCTCTATTAAATGTTTACTCTCCTAAGACCTTTAATGGAGCCTTTCTGACAGCGTGTGTGCCCTGCTGGAGTGCAAATGACTATGGGTTTTTTTAATACATGCAATGTACTACAAATGTATTTCCAATCAGTGTGCTTTAAATACAAACAACTTAAGACTCCCTGAATTTGCTTGAGGTAGATGATACATCACAGTGAAGATACAGTTCTCTTTTTTTTTGGACCAACTTTAGATTTTCTGTCCAGAAAAGCTTATTGTGGATCTTTGCAACCAGCTATCAATCCTTCGGTGTGCTGAATGAATTAAAATAATGAGCAGAGTTGTTAACAAATAAAACAATTAAAAGGACATTCATTTTTAAACATAAACTGATGGGTTACCTACTCAATCAAACCAAATTTTGAGGGGTTTTATTTTGCTAAATTTAAATTGACCACACATAATGCTTTAAGAATTGGTCAACAGAAGCAGAAAGCACACACAACTCATAGATTACTTTTAAAGCACTTCCCGTTCAGTAAATCAAACTACATTCAGAGTGTATGAATGTAATTTCCCCTCCCTAAGCAGCTATTAATTACAGCCTGAAATACCTGTTTGGTTGAGTTGACTGATACTTGAAGTCTGTAAACACACACCTCTATTTAATCTTTATTTAATCTCAATTTAATCACCCAGCAACGAGCTCATTGTGGCAGGTCTTGGGCTCAACTCATATATCACATAGAGGAACCAGGAACAAAATGTCATGCAATCTTTTAAGAAGAATGTCTTTGTTCTGCACATTTGGTTTTCCCCAAGTTCATATGCCTCTTACCATGAAACATCTTACGGCCTTGTTGATGTCTCCCTTTCTCTCGTAGAGCTGTCCGAGGAATTTGTGTGCTTTGGGATCCCTCTCCTGGACTTTGAGATACTCTAACACATGTCTAGGAGCATAAAATAGATTATTATGCAAGACTGTTGTTAAAATGGTTTCTGTAATTTCCCGCTGCTTCTTATATCAACATCAATCCTGCTCAATCATATGAAATCAATCCAGGACAACATGAATTTTACATTATTCATTACACTTAACATTATCAAGTAACATAATGGTGACTTACTCCTCTGAAGACCACTTGCTCTCCATGGCCAAACTGTAACACAACACACACACACACACACACACACACACACACACACACACACATTTGACTTTGAGTTCAGATGGTGGAGTAATGTCAGGAACAGAGAACAGCCATTTTAAACATTTAGAGATCCTCATCTCACTCTTAGCTTTAGTCTGACTGTCATCATGTTTCCCACACAGAGGGGTTTCAGAGGGATGGACCCCCTCCTCTGTCTCCTCACACTGAATGTTGGTGTTAATGAGTTGTAATTATCACCCCACCTTCTCTACTGATATACATCTTGTCTGATTGTTGCTGTTAAGTTCAGACACAGAGAATGTACTTCAGTTTGTGTCTATTTAGTTTTCTCATTTCAGACCCTGCACTACTTTATATGACCACTAGATGTCCTCAGTTCATTTGTCTTTACCAGCACTGGTAACTTTATTAACACACAAACAGGATCAATCAGAATCTGATTTAACAGATCAGCTGTCATATTTCTGCAATTAATGCCAGAATGCAAACTTTTAAAACATGCTGCACACAACGATCTGACTGTGTGTGTCACTCAAACACAGGATTTTTTTTGTTTTTTTGTTTACAATTTAATAGAGTGTATGGTATCTTGCTGTGAATATATGAATGAAACTACAACAAAGCACCCCACTCTTCACTCCAAAAGCAAAACTGGCAGATAGTGCCCCGAAAAGAAGCATTCTTGCTTGAAGAGATCTGAGGCTTTTTAAGCAGGATAAATAATGTTAATATAGTTATACTTTAGATATATTTACATGGGAAGTAAATCAACCTGACAGTACTGAGATGGAGGCAACAATCTCAGAGACAGAACCTGGAAAAGTAAAATTAAGACTACTTCAATGGAGAGAAAAGTGAGATGATCATTTAAATGGATCAGTAGTAAAGAGGTTCAGGTGTTTTTGAGGAACTAAAAAGTTCACATCTGCAACCATCAAGTCCCAGAAAACACAACTATAGTGACTATACCCTAAAATTTTGCCTAAACTGGTTGCTAATGGCTGTGATTGTTTAGATGTGTACTCATAAATAAACTAAAGGTTAGTCAGTCTTTTCCAGTTGATGAAATGATTCTATTTTCTTACCAAATGTCCTTGTGTGCATTGTCTGCAACTTCTGTAAACCTTTGACATAACTTAAACAATACAACAACAAATAGATCATTCACTCCTGAGCACAGTCAAAACGCTTGTTTGCCTCTGACCATCAGCACACCTGTGATGACTGGCATGCACTTAAATAAACCTGAGCTCAGATGGCCTTTACCATGTCTCCCTCTAGTGTTTGGGAGGAACATTACCATTTATCCAAATCAACAATAACAGCACTCACATTACTGTCTATGAGTCATGGTATCATGTGTTTATCTGTCCAATCAAGTCAAAATTAAGGTATGTCTTCTTTCTTTAATGATTTACTTAAACGACTGAAGAGGCTGTTCAGAGTTACTCGTGCCTGTGTGTTGTGTTATGGATAAAACTATGTGTTAAAATGTGGAGAAAAAAAGCCTGAAACAAAAGAAACAGCCTCTGCTTGTGATAAAAAATAACTTTACTGTCTTCATTCATAAAACATCCACGCCTTGTTGTGTGTATTATGTGCTGTGCCTCAGTCGTCCTAGCTCCCTCAGACGCACCAAGGTCCAGTTGATAAAATGAATGGCTTGACTCAAAATCGACTAACTAACCGAAACTAAGGCTAAACTTAAACATAACACTCTGCTGTAACACGTCAACACAATGTTTTGACTTTCATTTGTAATTTAATTGTAGTTTTACGGAGCAAAAAAGGTGACAAAAGCTCTACATCAATTAACAAACAACAGTGTCTCTTTTGATTTGTTATGTTGTCAAAATATAAACGAGAGGAATTCATTACGATTTGACGAATAACGTAAACACTCACTTTAATTAGCATAACACTTAAATATGGTATATTACGGCTTAAATTGAGATAAATTATAGGACATTTAACATATTTGCAGGTATCATAGCTTACCTTTAAAGGGTGAAACACCGTATGGCATGATATGTCATACTTGCCTTCTTAATTGTGTTATCTTCAGCGAAAGTTCAATTTAAAGTTATTCATTCAACATTTCTTTCATATCAGACTGACATATAAAATTCTGCCCTCTTAGCCTTAAAGAAAAACCCACGATTCATGAAAGCTACAGATTACTTTCGATTTTCCTACAAATGAAACTTACAGCTGCTGCGCTTTAAACTGATGATGTCATCGAGCAATGCAATGCATGTTTCTTCTTGGATGAATTGAACTTGACATAATAAATAGTCAGATACTAATATTAACAGCATGCTCTGTTTACCCAAATGCCCTTAAACACTCCCGTAATTGAGCTGATTTTACAAGGCAGATGCGAAAATGATAGTCATGCATTTATAGCACATGCATATTTTATTTGTAAAGCTTTGAAAATGAGTTATGAGCTTGATGTAGTTAAAGTATTACAGTAAAAGTACAAAAGTATTATGAGCTTGATGAAATGTTAAAGTAAAAGTTTCTCAAGAAGCTGGTTTGAAGAATCAATCGCATCCATCACACACTTTAACACCAGTCGATGTTTCCCTTTCCCCCCAAAATGACACAAACATATAAACACCTGATTTTATTCTCAGCAGAATAATCCAACAAAGGGTGAAGTGTTTCATTTTCAACGTAATAAATGAAGCAGTGGGATAAAAACCACAGTAATAATCAGGGAGGCCATAAAGTGCTGACTTGACTCGGTGACGTCACACAAAGTGTACACTGACAACACAAACTATTCATCACATTTTAACTGAGGACAGTCTGTAAGAGCTGCACATTTAACACACCTTTCATCCAGGTGCCAGATGATTTTATTGTACTGAAATCGTCTCTGTTGCTGGTATTCTGTCTTCATTGACATTCTTCTACAAAGAACTACAGCCCCAGTCACTAACTTACCAAAACCGCTACCGCCATCTACTGCCGAAAGTGAATATCGCTCAACAGATACTTAAACTTTTGTTACGTCACGCTTAGACTACTGTAACTCTTTGCTTGTTGGTCTCGACCAGTCAGCACTGCGCCGTTTACAGGTAGTCCAAAATGCAGCCGCCCGCCTGCTGACTGGAAATAAACGGCGTGATCACATCAGTCCCGTCCTTGCATCTTTGCACTGGTTGCCTGTTCATTTTAGGATCCAGTTCAAGGTTTTATTAATTGTTTTTAAGTGTTTAAATGGTCTGGCACCATCTTATTTATCAGCGCTTGTACAGCCTCACAGTAATTCCAGAGCACTTAGGTCGACAAACCAGCTGCTCCTGGCAGTACCTCCGTCCAGACTCTGTACTCGTGGGGACTGAGCCTTCTCAGTGGCGGCCTCAAAGCTGTGGAACAGCCTACCTTTCCAGGTTAGAGCTGCACAGAGCACTTTAAGACACTGCTGAAAACCCATCTTTTCTCCTTGGCGATCAGCCCCAGCTAGGCGAGAATCCTTGGCTTTTATTTTATTTTATTCTATTCTATTTTTATCTTTACTTTTACTCTTTTTTTTAAATTGAGCTCTTACTTATTCCTTTACTGTTTTATTTATTATTATATTTGTGTATGATTATATTGTATTTTAATAACTGTACAGCACTTTGGTTCAACTGAGGTTGTTTTTAAATGTGCTTTATAAATAAAGTTTGACTTGACTTGACTTGACTTAAATCAGGTGAGGCTCTGTTCAGCCTAATAAACCTAATAAACTAGCCTTGTGCGTCAACGAGTACATTCTAATCAGATTAGCAGAGAAGTCACAGGTGTAAACAGGTCGTTTTCCAGAGAATTAAGAACATGGTTTATCAATCTCCAAATCTGTCAGCACTTATCTGGATGAACTCAACCCCATGACAAAACTGTCATGCTGCCAGAACTTCTCTCCTGTCACCCGTATTTGTATTTATCTTATCTTATTCTCTTTATCTTATCTTTTTATCTTTACTGGTTCCTGCGAGTCTGTCTTTGTGTAAGCTGTTAAATTGTCTTGTTGCCTGACCTGCCTTAGTGTTATTTTTATCAGGTTTCTTAAACTTGTTTTTCGTACGTCTGTCCCTGTTTATGCAGTTAGTTTAGGCTGCCAACTCACACCTGGTCAGGACCTACGGATTAAGACAAGCCATTGTGCTAATTCTGGCATATTTACAAGAATGTTTATTGATATGCACTGTCCCTGACAAATGAATAAACAGGTTCTGCACATTTGTTTTTCCCTACTCATCAAGGAAAAGAAAAAGCCAGAAAAATACTTTTAGGTTGAGCAATAAAGACTCCTCCCTGCATCATCCAGACTTATAAAACCCCTCAGCAGCCATACCTTGATGATCCTGGAGGAGTAAGCACATCTTTCTTTGTTATTGTTTGCATCATTTTATACACAAACACCAACCATGCAATCCAAGGAAACTCTCTTTACAACTGTGGTGTACAGGATTCCTGCTCTAATCTACCTCGGAGACAACAAGATCCTGTCCTTTGCAGAGCGCAGGAAGACTACAAATGATGCCAGCACAGTGGCGCTGGACATGAGAACAGGAAAGGTGAACAAGAATAAGGGAACCAATCCTGCGGTGACAATTAAGGTGATTATCTACAGCAACTGGTTTATTTTTATATTACTTGTGACGACACAGTTTATAACTGCATCTATGCTAAGTTAATCATTATATTTACACATCCCTGATTTTGTTTTTTTAGTGGTCAGATCTAAATCCAGTTAAGCAGGCACAACTTGATGGATGCCGTCCTATGAACCCCTGCCCGGTGTATGAGAAGAAAAGCAAAACACTGTTCCTGTTTTTCATCTGCGTCACAGACGGAATCTCAGAGTGGAAACAGATAAATTCCGGCAACAACCAGACTCATCTCTGCTACATCAAGAGCACTGATGATGGCCAAAACTGGAGTGAGGTGAATGATTTGACTGACAAACTGCATGAAATCAAGAAGTGGGCCACAATGGCTGTTGGGCCAGGCCATGGTATTCAAATGGACAGTGGTAGATTGATTGTCCCACTTTATGCTTATTATGAGGCAAAATCTCCCTTCTCCCTCTGCCTGTACAGTGATGATCGGGGTAAAACTTGGAAACTGGGCAATACATTTAAAACACATTCGCTTGAATGTGAAATGGCAGAGATTTTTGATGTTACAGACAACAGCATACTCTACTGCAATGCTCGTCATGCATGGCGTCGAGTGGAAGCTGAGAGTAGAGATGAAGGAGAAGATTTTTGCTCCCTTGGTCATAGCCCCCTTGTGGAGACAAACACAGGCTGTCAGGGAAGTGTAGTCTCCTTTCCAGATCAAAGTGAAAAACAAGGTCATAACAAGTGGCTCCTCTACAGCCACCCGACTAAGACGTACAAAAGGGTTAATTTAGGAGTGTATCTGAACAAATCCCCACAGAATCCAAATGCATGGAGCAAACCCTCCATCATCAACAGTGGACCCAGTGGTTATTCAGACCTGGCTTACATTGATGATGGTTGGTTTGTTTGTTTAATGGAGTGTGGGGAGCAGACAGAAACTGATCAGATAGCTTGTCGGATTTTTAGCTACAATGACGTCGAGCAGGCCATTGCAGAGTAGTCTGAGGTGAAGCCTTCTGACTAAACAGCAGAGAGAAAATCGGGGATGCAGCTTTTGTCAATTACACCCCAAAACTATTGAACAAACTACCTTTAGATATCAGGGAAGCCAGTTCACTAAATATTTTTAAGAGAAAGCTTAAAACTTATCTCTTAACTTTAGCTTTTAATTAGCTCTTCTATCAGTTACTACTGCACTTCTTTTAATCGTTGTATTTTACTTGATTTTATTCTTTTTGTAACCATGTACTATTATTGTTGGGTTTTTTGTCTTATATTGCATCTTATATTACATTAATGTTTTTATTTTTTTCCTCCTTATATAATTGTATTTGTAATGCTTTTATTTCTTTCCTCTTTCTTTTCTGTTCTTTCTTCTTCTTTTTTTTTCTTCTTTTTTTTTTTTTACATTATTCTTCTTTTATTTCCCTTTTATGTGAAGCACTTGGTGTATATTATATAAACGGTGCCATACAAATCAAGTCATTATCATTATTATTATGAATATTTTAAAAAGTCTTTTTATAGGAAACTTTTTTCTTGTCACAATGAATATTGTAATTTGCTATGATTTTATGTGTAATTCAAAATACATACAATATTTAGAACTTAATGTTACTTAGTATGTGAAAACGTTGTTTTACGAGTGATGAAGAGTTTGATTCCTTGTTTTTATACAACTGATATTGCCAAGAAACAACGGCAGGGAGAAACTTTTCGTTAAGTCTGTAACGGTATTTTAGAAAATGTCTGTTATATTACAGATCACAGAGATCTGTTGAAATCAGTTGAAATCTGCAGCTGAAAAATAAGTCAAGGCTTTGTTTAATTATACTTTCATATTTACTGATGCATATACCAGAACTTGTTCTTCAAATAATAAAATATATTCATACAATGGAAAGTTGTTTTTTTGCATTTTTATTCCTGAAAATGATCCATTATAGCTTTAAGAAAAAAAATCATACATTAATTAAACAACTGGGATCAAGTTTCCTGTGAGACTAACCATAAAGAAAATTGCTGCAATGACCTGACTGAAAAAACATCTGGCCTCCACCTTGGAAAAAGTAGAAATTTTCTCTGATATTTCTCCCCATAAATTAATGTTTAACCGTTCACTGGGCACTACATTGCGCCACAAAATTCTTTAGTAGTCATCAGATTTCATGATAAAATTCACATTCAAGGCATTTGGTGCCAGAAGCAGCAAAATAGACCCCAAAACATCTGAGAACCTCCACCATGTTTGACCAAAGAGACCGGGTTCTTTCCTTGGAAGGCCTCATTTAAGAGCATCATTGGCCCCTCCTCTCACAAAGATACTAAATCAGTCATCTTTTCCCAGTGGAGTCTTCCCAAGTGCCTGGAAGACAGCTATCATCATTACACTGATTCCTAAATCTGGTAGCCCTCTCTCTACCTGCAATTATAGACCAATCAGTATTTTACCTGTAGTATCAAAGATAGCATAGAAATGGGTTGCAGAAAATCTGACTTTACACCTGAACTACACCTTCTCCCAGCACCCAATGCAGTTTGGATTTAGAGCAAACACTCCACCGAGATGGCCAGCTGCTTATTTATAGAGAAAGTTAAAGCATTATTGGATGAGCATGGTGTTGTTGGGGCTGTGTTTGTAGATCTATCTTTAGAAAAGCCTTTGACACTGTAATTCATGCTGTCCTCCTGTCTAAGTTATCTTCTTTTAATTTCTCACCCTTAGTTGGATAAAGTCTTACCTCTCCAACCGATTGCAAATTGTTAGAGTTAATAATCATCGATCTACTGCTCTCAGCTTTTCCACTGGTGTCCCACAAGGACCCATATTGGGAACTCTCCTATTTAGCCTATTCTTAAATGATCTGCCATCTGTATGCCCTGAGATAGAGACTGCAACGTTCGCCGATGACACTGTAATATATGTACACAGCAATACAAAAAGTCATGTTGCCTCCATCTTAATCCAATGCAATGACTCATATTACTGAATGGTTAAACCATTGCTGTCCACAACTTAATGTGTCAAAAACCACTAGCATGTATTTTTACTAAGAAAGCCAGTAATACTGTTGAGCCACAAATATTTATACTTGGACAAAGACTGGAAATGGTAGAAGAAGTCAAATAATTTGGGATTGTGATAGATTCTAATCTTTCTTTTAAAACTCAGATTCAAAAGGTCTGCAACAGGGTAGGGTTAGGGTTAGGTATAAGTATATAGTGACTATAGCAGGTATAGTAAGTATTAACTTTAGATACATTGGGAATTGCATGTCAACTGAGGCCGCTACACTGTTCATGAATGCCATGATCATATCTCACCTAACTTACTGTTTAACAAGTTGGTCACAGGTAAGTAGCTCAACCTGGAGGCCACTGGAATCACTATATAAATAAACCATGAAACCCTAATAGCTTTCACCAATGCAACATACTGGAAAAAATATTATCTTTTGAGCTGGGAAAACATGATAAAGTAGCTTTGTCAGTCAACGAATGCATTGAAATCAGATTACCAGAGAGGTCACAAGATAAAACAGGTCATTTACCAGAGAAATAACAACATGGTTTATCAATCTCCAAATCTGTCAGCACTAATCTGGATGAACTCATCACTTGACAAAACAGTCAGAACTGCTCTCCTGTCACCCGTATTTGTTTTTATCTTACGTTTTTATCTTTACTGGTTCCTGTGAGCCTGTCTTTGTGTAAGCTGATAAATTGTCTTGTTGCCTGACCTGCCTCAGGGTTATTTTATCAGGTTTCTTACACTTGTTTTTCTTATGTCTGTCCCTGTTTATGCAGTTAGTTTAGGCTGCCAATTCACACCTGGTCAGGGCCTACAGATGCAAGTGCAGCCAGTTCGTAACAAGTGGCTCATCTACAGCCACCCGACTGAGAGGACCAGGAATCATTTAGGAGTGTATCTGATCAAATACCGAAAGCATCCAGAAAAATGGAGCAAACCCTTGATCATAAACCATGGGCACAACGGTTTTTCAGACCTGGCCTACATTGATGATGGTTGGTTTTATTGTTTAATGGAGTGTGGGAAGCTGATAGAAACTGAGCAGATAGCTTGTCGGATTTTTAGCTACAATGACGTCGAGCAGGCCATTGCAGAGCAGTCTGAGGTGAAGCCTTCTGACTAAACAGCAGAGAGAAAATCAGGGATGCAGTCTTTGTCAATTACACCCCAAAACTATTGAACAAACTACCTTTAGATATCAGGGAAGCCAATTCACTAAATATTTTTAAGAGAAAGCTTAAACTTATCTCTTCACTTTAGCTTTTAATTAGCTCTTCTATCAGTTACTACTGCACTTCTTTTAATAGTTGAATTTTACTTGATTTTATTATTTTTGTAACCATGTACTATTTTTGTTGTTATTTTTAGTCTTATATTCCATCTTATATTACATTAATATTTTTATTTTTTCCACTTTATATAATTGTATTTGTAATGCTTTTATTTCTTTCCTCTTTCTTCTATGTTCTTTCTTCTTTTTTTTTTTTTTTACATTATTCTTCTTTTATTTCCCTTTTATGTGAAGCACTTGGTGTATATTATATAAACGGTGCCATACAAATCAAGTCATTATAATTATTATTATGAATATTTTAAAAAGGCTTTTTATATGAGACTTTTTTCTTGTCACAATGAATATTGTAATTTGCTATGATTTAATGTGTAATTCAAAATACATACAATATTTAGAACTTAATGTTACTTAGTATGTGAAAACGTTGTTTTACGAGTGATGAAGAGTTTGATTCCTTGTTTTTATAAAACTGATTTTAACAAGAAACAACGGCAGGGAGAAGCTTTTCGTTAAGTCTGTAATGGTATTTTAGAAAATGTCTGTTATATTACAGATCACAGAGATCTGTTGAAATCAGTTGAAATCTGTAGCTGAAAAATAAGTCAAGGCTTTGTTTGATTATACTTTCATATTTACTGATGCATATACCAGAACTTGTTCTTCAAATAATAAAATATATTCATACAATGGAAAGTTGTTTTTTTGCATTTTTATTCCTGAAAATGATCCATTATAGCTTTGAGAATAAACATCATACATTAATTAAACAACTGGGATCAAGTTTCCTGTGAGACTAACCATAAAGAAAATTGCTGCAATGACCTGACTGAAAAAACATCTGGCCTCCACCTTGGAAAAAGTAGAAATTTTCTCTGATATTTCTCCCCATAAATTAATGTTTAACCGTTCACTGGGCACTACATTGCGCCACAAAATTCTTTAGTAGTCATCAGATTTCATGATAAAATTCACATTCAAGGCATTTGGTGCCAGAAGCAGCAAAATAGAACCCAAAACATCTGAGAACCTCCACCATGTTTGACCAAAGAGACCGGGTTCTTTCCTTGGAAGGCCTCATTTAAGAGCATCATTGGCCCCTCCTCTCACAAAGATACTAAATCAGTCATCTTTTCCCAGTGAGTCTTCCCAAGTGCCTGGAAGACAGCTATCATCATTACACTGATTCCTAAATCTGGTAGCCCTCTCTCTACCTGCAATTATAGACCAATCAGTATTTTACCTGTAGTATCAAAGATAGCATAGAAATGGGTTGCAGAAAATCTGACTTTACACCTGAACTACACCTTCTCCCAGCACCCAATGCAGTTTGGATTTAGAGCAAACACTCCACCGAGATGGCCAGCTGCTTCTTTATAGAGAAAGTTAAAGCATTATTGGATGAGGATGGTGTTGTTGGGGCTGTGTTTGTAGATCTATCTTTAGAAAAGCCTTTGACACTGTAATTCATGCTGTCCTCCTGTCTAAGTTATCTTCTTTTAATTTCTCACCCTTAGTTGGATAAAGTCTTACCTCTCCAACCGATTGCAAATTGTTAGAGTTAATAATCATCAATCTACTGCTCTCAGCTTTTCCACTGGTGTCCCACAAGGACCCATATTGGGCGCTCTCCTATTTAGCCTATTCTTAAATGATCTGCCATCTGTATGCCCTGAGATAGAGACTGCAACGTTCGCCGATGACACTGTAATATATGTACACAGCAATACAAAAAGTCACGTTGCCTCCATCTTAATCCAATGCAATGACTCATATTACTGAATGGTTAAACCATTGCTGTCCACAACTTAATGTGTCAAAAACCACTAGCATGTATTTTTACTAAGAAAGCCAGTAATACTGTTGAGCCACAAATATTTATACTTGGACAAAGACTGGAAATGGTAGAAGTCAAATAATTTGGGATTGTGATAGATTCTAATCTTTCTTTTAAAACTCAGATTCAAAAGGTCTGCAACAGGGTAGGGTTAGGGTTAGGTATAAGTATATAGTGACTATAGCAGGTATAGTAAGTATTAACTTTAGATACATTGGGAATTGCATGTCAACTGAGGCCACTACACTGTTCATGAATGCCATGATCATATCACACCTAATTTACTGTTTAACAAGTTGGTCACTGGTAAGTAGCTCAACCTTTAGGCCACTGGAATCACTATATAAATAAACCATGAAACCCCTCAACAAGAAACCCTAATAGCTTTCACCACTGCAACATACTGGAAAAAATATTATCTTTTGAGCTGGTAAAACCTGATAAAGTAGCTTTGTGCGTCAAGGAATGCATTCAAATCAGATTACCAGAGAGGTCCCAAGATAAAACTGGTCATTTTCCAGATAATTAACAACATGGTTTATCAATCTCCAAATCTGTCAGCACTAATCTGGATGAACTCATCACATGACAAAACAGTCAGAACTGCTCTACTGTCACCCGTATTTGTTTTTATCTTACGTTTTTATCTTTACTGGTTCCTGTGAGTCTGTCTTTGTGTAAGCTGATACATTGTCTTGTTGCCTGACTTGCCTAAGTGTTATTTTTTTTATCAGGTTTCTTACACTTGTTTTTCTTATGTCTGTCCCTGTTTATGCAGTTAGTTTAGGCTGCCAATTCACACCTGGTCAGGGCCTACAGATAAAAATTTGCCTTTGGGTTCATTCTTCCTTATTTACAGGAATGTTTATTTATATGCACTGTCCCTGACAAATAAACAAATAATAATTTTTAAAAAAAGATCCCTTGGTGGGCTGGACACCCTTGATCTAAGCAGATGGTGCCAAAACAACAATGTCTCTCTTAATGTCAGTAAGATTAAAAAAAAAAAAATCCTTGTTGACTTCAGAAAGATAAGAGAAAATCACATTCCCAATTCCAATAATAGCTCATCTTTTGACATGGTTGATAGTTTTTAGATTTCTTGGTAAATATATCTTAAACACCCTCACATACATTACTTTGCACTAAAATC
This sequence comes from Scomber scombrus, assembly GCF_963691925.1. Taxonomy (NCBI): domain Eukaryota; kingdom Metazoa; phylum Chordata; class Actinopteri; order Scombriformes; family Scombridae; genus Scomber; species Scomber scombrus. The sequence continues at coordinate 1,632,875 of NC_084988.1, read as the reverse complement.
AACACTGCCAATGTGTTGTATATACTTTTGTACATTACATTTGATTTTATTTACTATTGCTATTTTATTACGTATAGTCACTATGTGTCTGTGTAATGCTGCTGCTACACTGTAATTTCCCAGCTTGGGATCAATAAAGTATATCTATCTATCTATCTATCTATCTATCTATCTATCTATCTATCTATCTATCTATCTATCTATCTATCTATCTATCTATCTATCTATCTATCTATCTACATGGTCTCTCAACACCAAGGAAGCTCAGCAGAGACTGTACTTGAGGTGTTTCATTCCCAAAAAAAACAATTCATACATTTTTGCAGCTGGGGTCAATCTCAAGTACAGATAGAACAAGTAAAACCAAACCTGGAAAGCCCCAGGCACACCATGTTATGCAGTCTTTCAGGATGAATACTTTTGTTCTGCATATTTGTTTCCCCCTAGTCATCAAGGAAAACAAAAAGCCAAAAACGTTCAGGTTGAGCAATAAAGACTCCTCCCTGCATCATCCAGACTTATATAAACCCTCAGCAGGTCATTCTTATTGTTTGTATCATCCTTTCATACACAAACATCAACCATGGCAAACAAACCCTCATTTCTCTGCACACCAGAGCAATCCAAGGAAACTGTCTTTACAACTGTGTTGTACAGGATTCCTGCTCTAATCTACCTCGGAGACGACAAGATCCTGTCCTTTGCAGAGCACCGGATGTCTACAAAGAATGCTGGCCCAGCGGTGCTGGACATGAGAACAGGAAAGGTGAACAGGAATAAGAAATCCAATCCTGAGGTGACGATTAAGGTGATTATCTACAGCAACTGGTTTACTTGTATATTACTTGTGACACCAGTTTTAAACCGAATCAATGCTAAGTTAATCATTATATTTACACATCCCTGATTTTGTTTTTTTAGTGGTCAGAGCCAAATCCAGTTAAGGAGGCCCAACTTCATGGATGCCATCCAATGAACCCCTGCCCAGTGTATGAGAAGAAAAGCAAAACACTGTTCCTGTTTTTCATCTGTGTCAAAGACGGAGTCACAGAGAAATGGCAGATAAGCAACAACAAAAACGAGACCCATCTCTGCTACATCAAAAGCACTGATGATGGCCAAAACTGGAGTGAGGTGACTGTATTCACTGAATATGAGTTGGTTGAAATCAAGAAGTGGGACACAATGGCTGTTGCGCCAGGCCATGGTATTCAAATGGAGAGTGGTAGATTGATTGTCCCACTTTATGCTTATTATCGTGAAAAGTCTTCTCGCTTCTCCCTCTGCCTGTACAGTGATGATCAGGGTAACACTTGGAAATTGGGCAATAAACTTAAAACGCATTCAAATGAATGTGAAATGGCAGAGATTTTTGATGATAAAGGCAGCAAAATCTACTGCAATGCCCGTCATAATAATTATCGAGTAGAAGCTGTCAGCCATGATGGAGGAGAAGAGTTTAAACCCGCCAGTTCTGATAACAAGTCTAAACTTGTGGACACAGACTCAGGCTGTCAGGGAAGTGTAGTCTCCTTTCCAGATCAAAGTGAAGTGCAGCCAGTTCATAACAAGTGGCTCCTCTACAGCCACCCGACTGAGAGGACCAGGAATAATTTAGGAGTGTATCTGAACAAATCCCCAAAGTATCCAGAAAAATGGAGCAAACCCTGGATCATCAACAGTGGACCCAGTGGTTATTCAGACCTGGCTTACATTGGTGATGGTTGGTTTGTTTGTTTAATGGAGTGTGGGGAGGATAAAGAAACTGAGCAGATAGCTTGTCGGATTTTTAGCTACAATGATGTCGAGCAGGCCATTGCAGAGTAGTCTGAGGTGAAGCCTTCTGACTAAACAGCAGAGAGAAAATCAGGGATGCAGTCTTTGTCAATTACACCCCAAAACTATTAAACAAACTACCTTTAGATATCAGGGAAACCAGTTCACTAAATATGTTTAAGAGAAAGCTTAAAACGTATCTCTTCATTTTAGCTTTTAATTAGCTCTTCTATCAGTTACTACTGCACTTCTTTTAATAGTTGAATTTTACTTGATTTTATTCTTTTTGTAACCATGTACTATTTTTGTTGTTATTTTTAGTCTTATATTCCAACTTATATTACATGAATGTTTTTATTTTTTCCTCCTTAGATAGTTGTATTTGTAATGTTTTTATTTCTTTCCTCTTTCTTTTCTTATCTTTTAAAAAAACCTTGCTCTACACTTCCTTTATGTTCCTTTTATGTGAATTAATTTACTATACAAATCAAGTTATTATTATTATCATGGGTATTTTAAAAAGTCTCTATATGAGACTTTTTCTTGTCACAATGATTATTTAAATATGCTGATTTTATTGTGCTACTGATGTAAATTCAACACATACGATATTTAGAGGGAGCTTAATGTTGCTTAGTATGTAAAGTTGTTTTATGAGTGGTGAATGGTTTAATTTCTTGTTTTTTTACAAAGGAAACTGATTTTGCCAAGAAACAACAACATTAACATCACATCACTACTGTGTTGATCATAAACTAGTCCGTATTATTGTAAGTCTGTAACAATATTATAGAAAATGCCTGTTTGTTAGAGATCACAGAGATCTGTTGAAATCTGTTGAAATCTGCAGCTGAAAAATAAGTCATGGGTTTGTTTGATTGTACTTTCATATTTACTGATGCATAAAACAGAACTTGTTCTTTAAATAATAAAATATATTCATATAATGAAAAGTTGAATTATAGCATCTTTGTTCATGAAAATGATCCATTACAGGTTCGAGAATAAACATCTCACATTTCTTAAACAACTAGGATCAAGTTTCCTGTGAGACTGAATATTTAAAAAAGAATCATAAAATCATGAATCATAAATCATTAAAGAAATAATACATACCTTAATTGTTGCTTGATTGGGCAGATAAACCTATGATACCATGACTCGCAGACACTAATGTAAGGGTTATTATTGTTGTAGGAGCCATGTATTTGATTTGGTTAAAGGGTAATATTCCTCCTAAACACTAGAGGGAGACATGGTAAAGGCTGACTGGGCCAGATGTTTTTCAGTCAGGTCATTGCAGCTATTTTTTTATATTTAGTCTCACAGGAAACTTGATCCCAGTTGTTTAACCCTTCTTCGTTTTTTTGTTACACAGGGAGTCCTGCTGGGTCTGGCTGATAATTCAACATAATCAAACCTTTTTGTGTTAAAATACTCAGCAGATCTTTACTTCATCCCAATTGCGAGTAATATAAACAACACAGACTGTATGTTACTTACTGTATGTTAAATTTGTTCCCTTTACCTTTTCTAAATCCATAGACTGTATATAAAATGGACGTAACATGCATGACGTCACCCATTGGTGTGTGGACTGCTGCTCGGAATTAGGATCTGGGCAGCGCCATCTTGAAAACTTCCGGTTCATGCCAGTTAAAATAAAAACACGGATTCTACTTATATGGGCATCAGGAGGAGCATGAGGCGCCCTCCTGAACCTGTGAACCAATCAACCTGTCAATCACGACGTAGCCACGCCCTAATGCATACCCTGCTTTATCGTCAAATATAAAATCAGGGAGGCCAAAATTTCACAAATGAACATCATACTGCATTGAAGAAGGCTTTAAACTAGCGATTGAGACCATAAACACATTTTGAAAACGTTTACTGAGGTTAGAAATCAAGTGAGAAGTTGGTGAATTCTCCATTGACTTGTATAGAGACGGAAGTCCTTTTGACACCAAAACGGTCGCCCCCTGGTGGCCTTTTGATAGAATGCAGTTTTAAGTTACTTCTGCATTGGCATCATTTCAGAGGATTGGAACTCCCCGCCTGGTTAAATCACATTTATGAATAGAAATGTCACTGTTTTTTTTAAATTATTATTAAAATGCAACAAAATAAGAAAATGCATCATAAAGCAGGAATAACTAGAAAATAATCAACAAATGTACAAATGAAGGAATTTTTTCCAAAACTAGTGTTTTATTTGAATTTTATTAGCATTTAACCTAACATCTGTCTGAACAACACATTAGCCCCATTGAACACAGCCATTTTCATACCAGACTATACCATAAAAAAGGTGGAGAGTTTCACCGTGTGTGCATTGCAAATGTACTTCTTGCACTGGGTGCATGTATATTGTGTTTCTCTGTTTCTGTTCTGTATCTTTTTGTGGCTGGCCACAATCTTGAATAATGAAAAGCTTCTGAGCTGGCTGATGCTCTTCCTCCTCTTCCAACTCAGTGTCAGACTCTGAATTTGAGATGTGATCCTCACACTCTGAAACTTCATCCTCTGCATCGCCATCAAAACCTTCTCTCTCTTCCAAAATAATTTTCAGGAACATCATTTTCATTATATGAATATATTTTATTATTTAAAGAACAAGTTCTGTTTTATGCACCAGTAAATATGAAAGTACAATCAAACAAAGCCATGACTTATTTTTCAGCTGCAGATTTCAACAGATCTCTGTGATCTCTAACAAACAGGCATTTTCTATAATATTCTTACAGACTTACAATAATACGGACTAGTTTATGATAAACACAGTAGTGATGTGATGTTAATGTTGTTGTTTCTTGGCAAAATCAGTTTCCTTTGTAAAAAACAAGAAATAAAACCATTCACCACTCATAAAACAACTTTTTTACATACTAAGCAATATTAAGCTCCCTCTAAATATCGTATGTGTTGAATTTACATCAATAGCACAATAAAATCAGCATATTAAAATAATCATTGTGACAAGAAAAAGTTAATATAGAGACTTTTTAAATACCCATAATAATAATAATAACTTGATGTGTATAGTAAATTAATTCACATAAAAGGAACATAAAGGAAGTGTAGAGCAATTTTAAAAAAAAAAACATTAATGTAATATAAGATGGAATATAAAACTCAAAATAAACACTGGGTCCACTGTTGATGATCGAGGGTTTGCTCCATTTTTCTGGATGCTTTGGGGATTTGTTCAGATACAATCCTAAATTATTCCTGGTCCTGAAGTTGTGTACAGTAAGTGTAAATATAATGGTTAATTTAGCATTGATTCGGTTTAAAACTGTTGTCACAAGTAATATACAAATAAACCAGTTGCTGTAGATAATCACTTTAATCGTCACCTCAGGATTGGATTCCTTATTCCTGTTCACCTTTCCTTTTCTCATGTCCAGCACTGCTTGGCTGGCATCATTTGTCTTCCTGCGTTCTGCATAGGACGTCTGCGAGCTTGATTAGAGCAGGAATCCTGTGCACCACCGTTTTAAAGACAGTTTCCTTGGATAGCTCTGGTGTGCGGAGAAATGAGGGTTTGCTTGCCATGATTGATGTTTGTGTATGAAATGATGATACAAACAATAAGAATGAAAGATGTGCTTACTCCTCGAGGATCATCAGGGTATGCCTGCTGAGGGTTTATATAAGTCTGGATGATGCAGGGAGGAGTCTTTATTGCTCCACGTGAAACTATTTTTCTGGCTTTTTGTAGAATATGCAGAACAAAGGTATTATTCCTGAAAGACTGCATAACATGGTGTGCCTGGGACTTTCCAGGTTTGGTTTTCCTGGTACATGAGATTGACCCCAGCAGCAAAAATGTATGAATTGTTTTTTTGGGTATGAAACACCTCAGAAAGTACAGTCTCTGCTGAGCTTCCTTGGCGTTGAGAGACCATGTATGTGAGGGTGTTTAAGATGTATTTAACAAGAAATCTAAAAACTATCAACCATGTCAAGAGATTATCTATTAATGGAATTGGGAATGTGATTTTCTCTCATCTTTCTGAAGTCAACAGGGATTTCTTTTATCTTACTGTCATTAAGAGAGACATTGTTATCGTGGCACCATCTGCTTAGATCAAGGGTGTCAAACATACGGCCTGCGGGCCAGAACCAGCCACCAAGGGATCTCTTTTTTTATTATTATTTGTTTATTTGTCAGGGACAGTGCATATAAATAAACATTCCTGTAAATATGGCAGAATTATCCCAAAGGCTAGTCTTCATCTGTAGTCCCTGACATAAGAAAAACAAGTGTAATAAACCTGATAAAATAACAGTAGGGCAGGTCAGGCAACAAGACAATTCATCAGCTTACACTAAGACAGACTCACAGGAACCAGTAAAGATAAAAATATTTTTTAAAAGATAAAATCGTAAGATAAAAACAAATACGGGTGACAGGAGAGCAGTTCTGAATGTTTTGTCAAGTGATGAGTTCATCCAGATTAGTGTTGACAGATTTGGAGATTGATAAACCATGTTGTTAATTATCTGGTAATCTGATTTGAATGTATTCGATGACGCACAAAGCTACTTTATCAGGTTTTACCAGCTCAAAAGATAATATTTTTTCCAGTATGTTGCAGTGGTGAAAGCTATTAGGGTTTCTTGTTGAGGGGTTTCATGGTTTGTTTATATAGTGATTCCAGTGGCCTCCAGGTTGAGCTACTTACCTGTGACCAACTTGTTAAACAGTAAGTTAGGTGTGATATGATCATGGCATTCATGAACAGTGTAGCGGCCTCAGTCGACATGCAATTCCCAATGTATCTAAAGTTTATACTTACTATACCTTCTATAGTCACTATATACTTATACTTATACCTAACCCTAACCCTACCCTGTTGGGTAGCAAATCATTATTTTATGCTGCAACCTTAAATTTAATGCTCTATTGTAGTATTTTATTTCTCTCTCTTTCTATGTTTCTGTACTTTGTTTTTATTATTAGTGTGTGTGTGTGTGTGTGTGTGGGGGGGGGATTTTGTGGCGCAATGTAGTACCCAGTGTCAGAAAGCAGCGTCTCTACCAGAGGTAATGTGTCTTCCAGCAGGACAATGACCCAAAAAACTCTCAAAAATGGTGAATCCCAGAGAACACCTGTGCAGGGATCTCAAACCAGCAGCTGGGAGAAGGCATCCCTCAAATCTGAAAGAGCTGGAGTAGTTTGCAAAAGAAGAATGGTCTAAAATACCAGTAGAGAGGTGTAAGAAACTGTTCTTCAGTTCAACTTCAGTTATTCTTTCCACAGGGTGTGCTACCAGATATTAAGCTGAGGGTGCCAGTCATTTTTGCCAAGTCCTTTTTTTGAGTTCTGTATGACATGTTTATCTGTTCTGACTTTTTATCTGTGTTGTTCCAATGCAAACAGAAGAAATACATGTGTGAATACCAAAACATTTGTAATTGGAATAATTTTCTGGGAGAAGTGGTGCATTATCTGACAGAAGTGCAGGAGTGTCAATATTTTTGGCAGTATCCTAAAAACAACATTTGTTTCTAATGATGAAATATAATATTCTGGTGGTTTTCTTCAGTTAGTGAGAAAACAAAAAAAGAAAAACAAAGGACAAGATGGCTGGAGCAGAAATCTGTGAACGGTTAAACATTAATTTATGGGGAGGAATATCAGAGAAAATGTTCACTTTTTCCAAGGTGGAGGCCAGATGTTTTTTTCAGTAAGGTCATTGCAGCAATTTTCTTTATGGTTAGTCTCACAGGAAACTTGATCCCAGTTGTTTAATAAATGTGTGATGTTTATTCTCAAAGCTATAATGGATCATTTTTGGGAATAAAAATGCAAAAAAACAACTTTCCATTGTATGAATATATTTTATTATTTGAAGAACAAGTTCTGTTTTATGCATCAGTAAATATGAAAGTATAATCAAACAAAGCCTTGACTTATTTTTCAGCTGCAGATTTCAACTGATCTCTGCGATCTGTTAAAACCCCCCCGATATTTTCTATAATATTGTTACAGATTTAAGGAAATCCAGACTAGTTTATGATAAACACAGTAGTGATGTCATGAGCCACTGTTATTGTTAGTGTATTTCCATTCAAAACAAAGCTACTCCCTGCCGTTGTTTCTTGGCAAAATCAGTTGCATAAAAACAAGGAATCAAACTTTTCATCACTCATAAAACAACTTTTTTACATGCTAAGTAACATTAAGTTGTAAATACTGTATGTATTTAGAATTACACATAAAATCATAATAAATTATAATAATCATTGTGACAAGAAAAAGTCTCATATAAAAAGCCTTTATAAAATACTCATAATAATAATGATGTTAACTTGATTGCGTTGCCTCGATGCATAGTTACATTTCTGGGGAGGTGCACGTCAGGAGACGGAGTAGGGGACCCCCCACACCCCTTGACATCGACCCAATGTAGAAGCATAAATCAGCCTTTTACTCATGAAGTCTGGTTATCCTTAAACCATAACATGCAGTGTTACTATAGCAACCACATAGGCTCAACTCAGTTTATATAGCTCTTCTGATAACAGTTATGTCATCAAATTCAAAATTGATACAAAAGGAAAGAAAAAAAAATTCTGTAAGGTATGCAACAAAAGCATAAGCCTCTGGGAATGTGTATGTCTGCTTGGCTCCCCTGAAAAGAAGAAGAAAAGTATAACATTAATATAGAAGTACTATAAATACAGTGGGTCTCTTAATCTAAATTGACATCAAACTCAGCACTGTAATAGTCGCCCAGTTTCACCAAATGTAACTAAATTACAAACTGTGGTTATCGATCTCAAATATTTGAAGAATATATGACACAAAATAAGATACAACCATTAGATTGTGTTAGTAGTTAGGCTTCCGACCTCACCACAGTACAGAAACAGCTCTTATTAGAGTGTTAAATGACATAAGGTTAAACACTGACTCAGGCAAGGTGTCAATTCTGGTCCTGTTGGATCTCAGTGCTGCGTTTGACACTGTGGATCACAGTATACTGTTGAAAAGGTTGGAAACTTGGGCAGGACTCAGCAGAAAAGTCCTAGAATGGTTCAGGTCCTACTTGGAGGAGCGGAGTTATTTTATGACCATTGGAAGCTATGAATCCGATCGAGTGGCTATGACATGTGGAGTTCCTCAGGGGTCAGTTCTTGGACCCCTTCTGTTCAGTCTATATATGCTGCCTCTGGGTCAAATTCTGCAGAACTCTAATGTAGACTATCACAGTTATGCAGATGACACGCAGATATACCTAACACTGTCCCCGGATGACTACAGTCCAATACAGTCGTTGTGTCACTGTTTAGAGCAAGTAACAAATTGGATGAACCAAAATTTCCTTCAATTAAATCAGGACAAAACTGAGGTAATTGTTTTTGGCATAAAGAGAAGAGGATTGCTGTCAGTAAACATCTCGAGTCACTCTCTCTAAAAACTTGGTACCAAGTCCGAAACCTTGGCGTGCTGATAGACTCAGATCTGACCTTCAGCAGTCATATCAAATCAATCACCAAAACAGCCTTCTATCAGCTTAAGAACATATCCAGAGTGAAGGGTTTTATGTCTCAAACAGACCAGTAGAAGTTGATTCATGCTTTCATCTCCAGTAGACTCGACTACTGTAACGGTCTTCTGACTGGACTCCAACAAAAAAGCATTAAACAACTGCAGCTCATTCAGAACGCTGCAGCTCGAGTTTTGACCAGAACAAAGAGATCAGAGCACATTACTCCAGTTCTAAAGTATTTACACTGGCTCCCAGTCAGCTATAGAATAGATTTTAAAGTTATGCTACTGGTCTACAAATCACTGAATGGTTTAGGTCCAGAATACATGAATGACATGTTAGTAAAATACAGGGCTCTCAAGTCTCACGCATTTGGCGTGTGACACACGCATTCCCACCAGTTCACACGCTCACACGCCACACATTGCATTTCTCACGCATTTAAATTACCACGGTGACGTCCACCAAGTTGCACCCGCACCGCTTTAACAACAGGTAGGAACCAAGCTCCCCCTCCCCCGAGAGATCAGAAGCTGCGTGCGCGTGCCACGCGCAAGCCAATCAAATAAATCTATATCTACAGAACAGCCAATCAGAAAGTAGCACTGCTGTATTTTGATATTCCGCGGTAAAAAAAAAAAAAAAAGAGAGACGGACTAAACACATCCAGACATTCGCCGAAATGAAGCAGGTGGTTTCATAAGGACAGAAAGACCCAATGATTACAGTAAGTCACGTCATCATTTATTTGTTGCTGTGGAATAGTCTCTTTTATACTGTCTATGAATATTTTGTCCAGGCAGAGCAGTGGGAGCGAGTGTGTGTGTGTGTGTGTGTGTGTGTGTGTGTGTGTGTGTGTGTGTGTGTGTGTGTGTGTCAGGGATGGAAGTTAGCCTAGTAGTTAGCAGCTAGCAGCAGATTAGGTTAATTTATTCCAGTCAGATCTGGGTTCTACAAATCTATTTAGATCCAGTAAAAAGTATTTTTCAGGTGCAAGAAGAAAGGTAGGCAGGAGGAGCTATTTTTTTTGTCGGAGTTTACATGAACTAAAGTCAAGGCAAGATTAAGATCCCCCCTAGCCTTATTGGTATGGCATAATAATGTAAATGAGCTAACGTTATGGTAACAAGTACTGATGGGGGAATACTATGTTCATGTCTTGCACAAAAAAAAGTTTCTAGGTTGTTATGCACACATCAATCCTTGAGTATAAAAGTGGCTGGTAGTGGAAGGTAGATTTTTAAATTTACAAAAAAGTTAATTTCCATCTCTGGTGTGTGTGTGTGTGTGTGTGTGTGTGTGTGTGTGTGTGTGTGTGTGTGTGTGTGTGTGTGTGTGTGTGTGTGTGTGTGTGTGTGTGTGTGTGTGAGACAAATATTTCATTGTATTTTATCCAGACAATGCATAGTAGTAATTTTTGCATTTGCCTTCAAAGATGTCAGGGAAGAGGCAAAAAAGCATCCTTTCATGCTTCTCCCAGCTCCCTAAAAAGGTGGCCAGATTAGGCCAAGAAAAGGAGACTGTGGAGAGGGCAGTAGTGGAGGACACTGTAGAAGAGGCTGTAGAGGAGGCAGTGAAGAAGACAGCTATGGTGTCAGTAGAGAATGAGTCAGTGGAAGAAACTGAGGAGGACACTGTAGAAGAGGTTGTAGAAGAGGCAGTGAAGAAGACAGCTATGGTGCCAGTAGAGAATGTATCAGTGGAAGAAACTGTGGAGGACACCATAGATGAGACAGTGGAAAAGCCACTGGAAACAAGAAAGAACAGAGGATTAAGTGGAGCAGCCACCTATAGGTGTACCTTTAAGAAGGAATGGTCAACCCAATGGCCATTCATCACAATGGGAACCACTAGCTCCTTCTACTGGTGCTCAGTCTGCAGACAAGAAAACTCCTGTGCCCATCAAGGCGTGAGGGACATAAGCAGGCATGTAGAAGGCAAGGGACATCGTGCCAAAAAACAGGCTCTAAACTCAGCCAGCAGTGTTACACAGTTCTACACACCAGCAACTTCTGTTGGAGGCATGAGTGTACAAGAGGCCAAAGTATATAGCACAGGAAAATCAAATGGCTAATGTTTGATTAATTGCAGTGTCCATCAAATTGTTGTATTTCCATAAAAACGTATCTAATGTTTATGATTATTAATCAGTTGTTTCTATTGCAGACAAGGAGAGCTGAGGTGAAGGTTGCTGTTGCAATGGTGCAGCACACCAACCCCCGTCCTGAAGGCCTCAAAGAAAGCCACAAACACATACAATAAACAACACACACACGCACACATGCACTAAAATAACACACTAGAGATGTCACGATTACTTGTCTTCACAATTAATTGTGGTATTAAACGTCACAATTAATTAATCGTAAAGATTCTTAAATACTGTTACTTTCACAAAAAGATGATGTTGGAACCATATCGGCAGATGTGTGCAAAAATAAAGGTAAATGCACAGATACTGGTCCATTTAACTAACGTAGCATTGAATTGGTGGGAATTTAAATGTTAACGTGTCATTTATTAATAAAAAAAAAAGCAAAACAAAATACGATTAAAATAAATGCAAACATTTGGTATACATGACAATTTATGATCTGAATATTTCAAACATTTCCCCTGGGGATTAAGAATTGGTCATATTAGATAATATATACAAGGAGTAATGTAATTATATTTTGACTATATTTGATTTTACGTATTCATACTGTTGTGAAATTAATTACTGCATAATAATTGTGATAATCTTAACACCGTGATTATTTCTTTGACAATAATTGTGCCAAGAAGATTTATAACCGTGACATCCCTGTAACACACACACACACACACACACACACACACATGCAGTAAAATGCTCACAAAGTTTAATCTGAAGTCAATAAATAGTTTTGTTTGAATGAATTTATGCGTTATGCGTCATTTGTCAGACATCCATCCCCAGCTCAACCAAATCCCCGCTGCCGCTGGTAAAATCTCACTCTGAACTCACTTCAAAACTTGAGAGCCCTGAGAATATAAACCCAGTAGAGCTCTACTGACTCAGGTCAGATAGTGGAGCCCAGAGTTCAGACTAAACATGGTGAAGCAGCTTTTAGCTGTTATGCTGCACACAACTGGAACAAACTACCAGCAGAACTGAAATCAGCCCCAACTGTGAATATTTTTAAATCCAGGTTAAAAACACTTCTCTTCTCCTGTGCTTATGATTGAGCTCTTTCAAAGCACTTTTAATTTTTATCTTTCATTTGCACTCTATGTCCTTTTAATGATTTTAAAGCAAATCATTATTTTATGCTGCAACCTTATATTTAATGCTCTATTAACGTATTTTATTTCTCACTCTTTCTATGTTTCTGTACTTTGTTTTTATTATTAGTGTGTGTGTGTGTGTGTGTGTGTGTGTGTTAAATGTTTGTTTTATGTAAAGCACATTGAGTTGCCACTGTGTATGAAATGCGCTATATAAATAAAACTGCCTTGCCTTGCCTTGCCTAGTATCACAACTATCTGAGTTTCACACAGGTGCACAGTCAGTCTGGCTCAGAAAAATGTCTTTGATATACAATAATCAATAAAATGTTGTATGTATAAGTATGCTTAAATGTTTTCTTTTAATATGAAATGACTGTGTAGGAACCATGTATTTGATTAGAATAAAATAGTAATGTTCCTCTCAAACTCTAGGGGGGACACGGTAAAGACCCAGCTTGGTGCAGGTTATTTAAGGTGTTACTGATGGAAGAAGGCAAACTGTTTTTGACTGTGCTCAGGTGTGAAGGGCTATTTTTTGTTTGTTTGTTTGTTTTGTTTGTTGTTGTTTAGTTTATGTAAAAATTAGGGCCGGGACTTTAACGCGTTAATTAAGATTAATTAATTACACAATAATTGATGCGTTAAAAAAATTGACACTTATTTTTGCACCGCGGAACGTTTCTCACTGGATGAGTTTCAGGCGGACCGATTATACTGGAGCACCAACTAACATAGTTCAGACAACAACAAACCACAGTGAACATGAACAAAGTAGCTGATGAGACCGCTTTGGTTGGCCCCGTGGATGGAAGTGTGGATAAGAGCATGGTTGTGTGCAAGCTATGCAACAAGGAATTCACATTTCACCGCAGCACATCGAGCCTCAAGTATCACCTCAATGCAAAACATATAGCAGCTAGCGTGGATGCTAGTGTGGTAGCTAGCTAATTTCTGAAATGTACTATATTTCTAAATATGCTATTGCTACACTTAATGGCAAACATTGCACTGGTCTGTTGGACTTGAACAAAAATAAACAATATTTTTGTTGCTTAAGCTTATGTATTCAGTCATTATTCAATGGTATACTAAAAATCCATGTGAAAAAATTACTTCTCACTGTTCTCAGGTCAAATATTTATATGCGATTAAAATGCGATTAATTTCAATTAATTAATTACAAAGCCTCTAATTAATTAGATTATTTTTTTAATCGAGTCCCAGCCCTAGTAAAAATCTTATAAAAGGTACTTACAAAGAAAGAAAATAATTGCATACATTTTCATCAACTGCAAAAGACTGAATGGCCTTTCATTCAATTGTTAGTGCACGTATGTGTGTGTGTGTGTGTGTGTGTGTGTGTGTGTGTGTGTGTGAGTGTGTGTGTGTGTGTGTTAAAAACAGTAAATAATGCAGTTACATTTTCACATAACGTCCTACTTCTCTTAAAAGTCCATATCACGATAAGGTGAACTTTTCTGCTTTCCAGAGGAAGTCTTTCTTTCCACAGAGACTCTGGCAGACACAAAAAGAAAAGCCACCAGAGTATAAATTCAAATATTTACTATCAAGTCACATCAAATGTTGGATAAACAGAGACTTTGAAGTAGATATCAAAAAAGTTCACTAAAATGTATTCTTGTCAAAAAGTGTGTGAAAGAATGTATAAGCAGGTTAAAGGTTTGACTCACTGCCTGCATGCAGACCGGAGATCACCAACACCTCTTTGAATGTCTCTCTGTGAATCTGAGTAAGGAAGCCTACCAGAGTCTGGCAAGCTGTTGGTAAAAAATATTGTTATAATAATATATAAATAGGGATGAAATAAAAGGAAATTTGATGAAATTGAAACAAACATCTTCTTCTTCATTGTGTGATAAACATCAGAGAAATCATATAATGGAGAATTTAGTATCACACTGACAAGTGCAGACAGTAAAGATGATTAAAAAGTGATTGCAGATAAAATCAATGTCACATTTATATTTAAGAGCATGTTTAAAATCAACTTAAGTTTGATAAATGTCTTTTATTTTCAACTTTGTCATCTTTTATCTTTCCCTTAAGTTCAATTTTTTTACTATTAGCAGTTAAGTACAGGACCTGTTGATGACCTGATGAATTGCTTTGTTAATATCAAGTGCTGGACTAAAACAGAAATCTTATTATTAGGGACCAATCACTACAGTGCGCAGGCCCTATTGTAATCGTAGAGATTATTAAATTAAAAAAACGCCTTTTTGACAGCCTAAACGTGCCCCAAAACTCACAAAAATGTGCGCACAAATCAGACCCGGCTTTTTATGGTTCGCCAAAATGTCTGTCGCAAAATGGCTCAATAGGCCCCTTAACGAATATAAAAATTTGACAGATTGACGTACATGAACGAAATTTGGTATATATATGTATCATGTCCAGAAGCACAAAAAAGTCTATGGGGCCCATGACGTCACTCCAACAGGAAGTCGGCCATTTTGAAAAATATGTGCGATTTTGGCGTTTTCCACGGCTCGTATTTTAACGAACTTGTCCTAGGGATTTTATCCGACCGACTTCAAATTCACTCAGAAACATCTTTAGACATTGGAGATGAAAAGTTATCAAAACCTTTCTGATTAGGGATTCGGTTTGGGCGTGGCGGTGCCGACAATTTCCTTCGCCATTCGATCCTTCGCCAAAAAGCAGGAAGTCCTTATAACTCCTACAGACATCGTCCGATCTACACCAAATTAATCACGCATGTAGAGGGTACCGCCCTGAACACGTCTATGCATCAATACTGTGTTAGCTCCATAGCGCCACCTACTGGATTCTCGTGCCATTTTGGAATTTTCCATGCCTCATACTTTTACGAACTCCTCCTAGAGATTTAATCCGACCAACTTCAAATTCACTCAGAAACATCTTGAGACATTGGAGATGAAAAGTTATCAAAACCTTTCTGATTAGGGATTCGGTTTGGGCGTGGCGGTGCCGACAATTTCCTTCGCCATTCGATCCTTCGCCAAAAAGCAGGAAGTCCTTATAACTCCTACAGACATCGTCCGATCTACACCAAATTAATCACGCATGTAGAAGGTCCCGCCCTGAACACTTCTATGCATCAATACTGTGTTAGCTCCATAGCACCACCTACTGGATACAATAGCGCACCCTAAAAAATCTAAAAGAAATTGAGCCCCTCAACTCAGATTGACATAGATTAACGAAACACCGAGAGGTGTATTTGATCTGACCAACTTCAAATTCACTCAGAAACATCTTCAGACATTGTAGATGAAAAGTTATCAAAATCTTTTTGATTACTGGTTTGGTTGCTTCGTGGCGATGTGAGGAATTTTGCCATTTAACAGGAACTGCTGGCCAAATGGGGATACTGCACCCCGTAAAAGATTAAGAAAATTGAGCCCCTCCCTCCAGATTGACATAGATTAACAAAATGTTGTATATATATGTATCATCTAAAGACGCACAAAAAAGTCTCTTGGACCCATACCCTCACTCCAACAGGAAGTCGAATTTGCGATTTTGGTTTCCATTTTAATTACAAGATGCGTCGCGCCAAGTCTCGCTCATTAGTGGCGTGGCGAGGGAGCTTGGGCCCGGTCCTCGCTGCTTGCAGCTTTAATTATTATTACCATTATTATTATTATTATTATTATTACACTCAGACTATATACAAGGTAACATTATAACATGCTAACAGGTTTGATATTATGTGTATCACAGCAGCAGGAGAACTTGGAGGCAGTTAGTCTCAGTCAGGATGTTTTATGGGCTGCACAGTGCAGCATTGTGTTCATATTTTCTCTACTGTGTAACATTAAAATACCAACAATGTATAACGGTCGCCTCTCCAATGCAACCAATTTACATCATCAACCCAAAGTTCATGGTGCACGTAGTGTAATGGCAGCCTCCATATGTCAAAAAAAATTTTAAACGTTGAGGATTTTAAATGATGAAAATATTTCAATATTCAATATTTCAGACTCTGACAGACACAAAGAGAAAAACCACCAGAGTGGTAAATTGTAATATTTACCATCTAGTCACATCAAATGTTGGATAAACACAAACTTTGAAGTAAATATCAAAAAAGTTAAGAAAAACTGATTGAATGTATAAACAGGTTAAAGGTTTGACTCACCCACTGAATTTAGACCAGAGTGAATCAAAAAGTGCTTCAATGTGGTATTTGAAGCTCCACTTCCTGCACGGCAAGTAATAATCATTGTTATAATAATATATAAATATGGAGGAAATAAAAGTAAATTGAATGAAATGGAAACAAACATCTTCTTCATCAATGTGTGATAAACATCAGAGAAATCATATAATGGAGAATTTAGTATCACACTGACAAGTGCAGACAGTAAAGATGATTATAAAGTGATTGCAGATAAAATCAATGTCACATTTATTATTGATTCTGTTTCCACTGAATGATTTTAATGATGTTGACAGCTTCACCAGATGTATTCTTACTGTTTGTTTGATAAATGATAATAAAAAGGAAAAAGTGATGTAACATCCGATCAAAGGTTTACAGGTTAATAAAAGACTAAAACTATTTATAATGATGCTGCTTAATATTTTATTCATCATAACCAATAATATTTTGTACAATCTCTTCCTTTTTTCTCCTTTCCTTCTCACTAACTGGCTCATGTTGTTTCTTCTTCTGTCCCTGATTGTCCTGATTAAGTTCAACTGGTCCACTCAAGCCTTATTTAAAAGCTGCACTCCTTCTCACTCATTCTTTCACTTTCACATGAGGCAGCAGACCTGCTCAGAGGTTTTTATCCTTTTCTTCACTGTACTTCTTATCGTATGTACATGTTAGTTTAACTGATGACATCATCATTATCCGTATTTTTAAGATATGGAGGTATCATTTGATTTATCGTGTAAGTTTAATCTCGTATTTGTTTTCTTTCAGACTTGAAGACCAGTGTGTTTGTAATTTATGTAAATGAGTTTTTTTCTTTTTCTGAGTGAGAGAGTCAGAGAATCAAAATGAGTCTCATGTCAGCAGCATCAAAAATATGTGACAGTTTGTTGCTTGATGTTTGTAATACAGTCATTTACTACATCACACAGAACAAGCTACGATACATCGAGAATACTCAATATATCACCAACCCATCATTTAAACCTATGATGACATTATTGATACTTTTGAATTTTGATCTCAAATGCGCTGTGTGTGTGTGTGTGTGTGTGTGTGTGTGTGTAAGGTATTTAAGAATGCAGTAACATTTTAATATTAGTAAAGTCTTACTTCTTTTTAAGGGTAGTAATCCAAAAGAAAAACCACCAGAGTGGTAAATTACAACATTTACCATCTAGTCACATCAAGTGTTGGATAAACACAAACTTTGAATTAGATATCAAAAAAGCTCAAAAAAACTGATTCTTCTCAAAAAGTGTGTGAAAGAATATAAATACAGGTTAAAGGTTTGACTCACCTACTGTAGGGTGACAGGAGTGAATCTTCAAGTGCTTCAATATGTGTTTTAATGTCCTCCAACTTCCTGCGCAGCCTGCAGCAAGTAATAATCATTGTTATAATAATATATAAATATGGAGGTAATTTAATTAAATTTGATGAAATGGAAACAAACATCTTCTTCATCAATGTGTGATATACATCAGAGAAATCATATAATGGATAATTTAGTATCACACTGACAAGTGCAGACAGTAAAGATGATTATAAAGTGATTGCAGATAAAATCATTGTCACATTTATTATTGATTCTGTTTCCACTGAATGATTTTGACAGCTTCACCAGATGTATTCTTACTGTTTGTTTGATAAATGATAATAAAAAGGAAAAAGTGATGTAACATCCTATCAAATGTGTAAAGACAAATAAAAGACAAACTATTTATAATGATGCTGCTTAATATTTTATTCATCATAACCAATAATATTTATTACAATCAGACAGAAAACAGAGATTAGCTCGGCTCTGTTTTCTGTACTGCAGCTCAATCACATTTAAGAACATTTTTAAATCAACAGAAGTATGTCAACTTTTATCTTTCCCTTAAGTCCAAATGTTTACTTTTAGAAATGTAATTAACATTTAGTTTGTAGTAAAGACTAACTATTCTCTTTTTTATTCCTCTTCTCTTTCCTCACCTACCTGTCTTCCTTTTCTCCTTTCCTTCTCACTAACTGGCTCATGTTGTTTCTTCTTCTGTCCCTGATTGTCCTGATTAAGTTCAACTGGTCCACTCAAGCCTTATTTAAAAGCTGCACTCCTTCTCACTCATTCTTTCACTTTCACATGAGGCAGCAGACCTGCTCAGAGGTTTTGATCCTTTTCTTTACTTTACTTCTTATTGTATGTACATGTTAGTTTAACTGATGACATCATCATTATCATTGTTTATAAGATATGGAGGTATCATTTGATTTATTGTGTAAGTTTAATCTTGTATTTGCTTTCTTTCAGACTTGAAGACATGTTGTTACAGTACAGACAGGGAGACCCAATTGCAGTTCCAGTTCAGAGTTTTTATTTTTCAAAGTCAATCAACAAAAATCTTCAGCCAGTAGGGCAGTTCAAAAGTCCACAACAAAAATCTTCACTCGTAAGAGGAGTAATCAAAAATGCAAAAACAGAAGCTTGGCAGGGCAGAAAAACAAGCAGAATCCAACAAGGAGAACAAAGAGGTCAAACTTATAGTTCAGGGCTCCAACAGCACTCACAGAGAGAAGGACAGGACAATCTGACACAGAGCATGGAGTGAGCAGAGTTTAAGTAGGCCAATCAATTAGGCCAGCACAATCAGGGGCAGGTGGCAAACAATTAAGCAATCATGGGCAGCTCCAGACAAAACCACATGGCCAGGCCGTACACAAAGGAACCACCAGAGGGCAGGCAAAAAGGTAAACAAAACATGACAGAAAGTGACAGATAGTGACAGTACTCCCCCCCAACAGACGCCCCATGGCGTCACTAAGGTGCCGTGAGTCTCTGCCGCCTGAAGTCAGCAATGAGGGATGGGTCCAAGATGTCACGGGCCGAGATCCAGCACCTCTCCTCAGGGCCGTAGCCCTCCCAGTCCACGAGGTACTGGAGACCCCGGCCCCTCCGTCGGACATCCAACAGACGGCGCACAGTGAAAGTCTCAGCGCCATCAACCAACCTGGGAGGTGGGGGGGGCTTCGGGGAAGGGTGCATGGGGCTTGTAATGAAAGGCTTAATCTTGGACACATGGAAGGTGGGATGGATGTGGCGGAGGGGGAAAGGGAGCTTCAGCCGGACTGCAGAGCGGCTGATGACCTTGTCGATAGGGAAGGGGCCAATAAAGCGAGGGGATAGCTTTCGGGACTCTGTCTTGAGGGGAAGGTCTGGGGTTGACAGCCAAACTCGCTGCCCTTGGCGGTAATGGGGTGCTTGTGATCGGTGCTTGTCAGCCTGCCTCTTCATTCTGGAGGGTGCATGGAGTAGAGCAGAGCGGGTGAGCCTCCATGACCGCCGGCAGCGGCGGATGAAGGCCTCTGCGGAGGGGACCCCCACCTCTCCCTCCTGGTGTGGGAAGAGCGGTGGTTGGTAGCCCATGGAGCATTTAAATGGGGACCGACCAGTGGAGGAGGAGATGTGGGAATTGATGGCGTACTCCGCCCAAGGCAACTGCTCACTCCAGGTGGTAGGGTTCTGGGAGGCCACACAGCGCAGCACCGTCTCCAATTGCTGATTGGCCCTCTCGGTCTGGCCGTTTGTCTGTGGGTGATAACCAGAGGACAAACAGACAGAAGCCCCCAACAATTTGCAAAAGGCCCTCCAGAACCTAGAGGAGAACTGAGGTCCCCTGTCAGAAACCACCTCAGAGGGTAGCCCGTGCAACTTAAATACATGTTGTATCATGATTTTGGCTGTATCTTTAGCAGACGGTAGGCCAGCAAGGGGAATGAAATGTACTGCTTTGGAAAAGCGATCAACCACAGTGAGGATGGTGGTGTTACCAGCAGACGGGGGCAAACCCGTGATGAAGTCGATGGAAATGTGGGACCTGGGCCTCTTTGGAACAGGTAAGGGCTGTATCAGTCCTGCAGGTGGGCGTGTGGAGGTCTTGTTTTGGGCACAGATGGGGCAGGAGGCGACAAAGGCGTTGGTATCCTCTCAGGGTGGGCCACCAGAAGCGCCGGCCGATGAAGCTGAGGGTGCGGTTGGATCCAGGGTGGCAAGAAAAGCGTGACGAGTGGCCCCACTGCAGAACCTGTGAGCGGACAGAGGTAGGAACAAAGAGATGGTTATCGGGACACTGACTGGGGCCTGGTTCATTAGCCTGAGCTGCGATGACCACAGATTCAATCTCCAGATGCGCAGCCCCAATAATGCGATGTGAGGGCAGGATGGTGTCGGCCTCCTTGGGGTCTTCATCTGTACTGAATAGTCGGGACAGAGCATCAGGTTTCACATTCTTGTGGCCAGGGCGATAGGAAGTCAAACCTTGCAAAGAACAGTGACCAGCGAGCCTGCCGAGGATTGAGTCTCTTTGCCGAGCGGAGATACTCAAGGTTCTTGTGGTCTGTCCAGACGAGGAAGGGTTCACTAGCCCCCTCCAGCCAATGCCTCCATTCCTCAAGGGCCAGCTTTACGGCTAGCAGCTCCCGGTCACCGATGCTGTAGTTCTGTTCTGTGGGGGTGAGGCGGTGGGAGAAAAAGGCACAGGGATGAACTTTGTTGTCCTTGGCAGATCGTTGGGACAGTACAGCTCCCACACCGACGTCAGAAGCGTCAACCTCCACTATGAACTGCCGAGCAGGGTCTGGATGAACTAGGACTGGGGCTGAGGTGAAACGTTGTTTCAGGATCTGCAATGCAGTCTCGGCTTCAGGGGACCAGTTGAATATGATTTTGGATGAGGTTAAGGCGGTGAGGGGAGCTGCCAGGGTGCTGTAACTTCGTATGAAGCGCCGATAAAAGTTGGCAAACCCCAGAAAGCGCTGAATTTCACGGCGAGATGATGGTGTTGACCACTCCACCACCGCCTTGATCTTGGGGTAGTCCATCTTGAGAGTTCCAGCTGAGACCACGTATCCCAGGAAGCTCACGGTGTCGCGATGGAATTCACATTTCTCAGCTGGTTCTCGAGTAATCGTTGGAGGACTCTGCGGACATGTGAAGCGTGTTCAGAGAGAGTCCAGGAAAAAATCAAGATGTCATCCAAAAAGACAAAAACAAACTGGTTGATCATGTCTCTTAGCACATCATTCACCAACGACTGGAAGACAGCAGGGGCATTGGTCAGTCCAAAAGGCATTACCAGATATTCATAGTGACCCGAGGTGGTATTAAAGGCCGTCTTCCACTCATCTCCCTCTCGAATGCGGACTAGATGGTAGGCATTTCTTAGATCAAGTTTCGTGAACACAGTGGCTTCTTGCAGTAACTCAAAGGCAGAGGACATTAAAGGAAGGGGGTACCTGTTCTTGACAGTTATGTCATTGAGACCTCGGTAGTCAATACAGGGTCGAAGTGAGCCATCCTTCTTCCCAACGAAGAAAAAACCAGCACCCGCAGGAGAGGAGGGTCTGATGATGCCTGCTGCCAGAGATTCTTGCACATATTTATTCATGGCCTCAGTTTCAGGACGAGACAGGGAATACAGTCGCCCTCTAGGAGGGGATGTGCCAGGGAGCAGATCAATTGCACAATCATAAGGGCGATGTGGAGGTAGGGAAGAGGCTCTGGACTTACTGAAAAATGCCTTGAGGTCCAGATATTCAGACGGGACTGCTGAGAGGTCCGGAAATTCCTCTGCTGGAGTGGAGACAGGAGATGGAGTCTGCGCCTGGAGGAGACATTGGGAATGGCAGAGAGGGCTCCAGCCCACAATAAGTTTATTGACCCAGTCAATGTGTGGATTATGCTTCACTAACCAGGGGTGGCCAATAACTATAGGGGCTTGAGGAGAGTCAATAACATAAAAGGTCAACTGTTCATGATGATTACCAGAAAGGCATAGACTCACCGGCTGACTGGTGTGGGTGATGTTGGCCAGCCGACGACCATCCAATGCATTTTCCACCAGGGGTCTGTGAAGAGCAGTAGTGGGTAGTTGCAGCTGGGTCAAAAGGGAGGTGTCAATGAAGTTCGCCTCAGCCCCTGAATCCACCAGAGCCATCAATTGTTGTTGGAGACTGCCGAAGCTCAAGGTGGCAGGGAGGAGAGTACGTTGCACAGAGGAGGGTGTTATGGGCGTCACACTCACCAGTACCCCTCTAGCTACTAGCGAGCGCTGGATTTTACTGGGCAAGAAGCGATGAAGTGCCCTGCCTGGCCACAGTACAGACAGGATCCAGTGGTCATCCGCCTCTGTCTCTCTGCTGGGGTTAGTGGTCAACTTGCATCGGCTCTGGATCAGAAGTGCTGGTGGTCGGCAGAGTGGTAGCCATGTCCCTGGCCAATCTGGAGCGAATGGAGAAGGCTCTTCTACCCGGGCGCTGTTGCAGCCTAGAGACAATTCTGATGGCCAGGTCAATCAACTCCTCGCAGGTCGATGGGAGATCATGTGAGACCAACTCGTCCTTGATTTCATCTGATAGGCCATTCAAGAAGGTGTCAAAGAGGGCTCCTGCGTTCCAGGAAGTGGATGTTGCCAGGGTTTGGAAATCAATGGCGAACTCTGAGACAAAACGGCGACCCTGGCGCATGTGTAGCAGCTCCCGTGCAGCCTCATGGCCATGTTTAGAGCGGTCGAAGACTCTTCTCATCTCGTTACAGAACTCACGGAAGTCCTCACAGACATGTGACTCTGCCTCCCATAGGGCTGTTCCCCATTCTCTTGCTCGCCCAGACAGTTGAGTGAGAACATAGGCCACTTTAGCTTGGTCAGAAGGGAAGGTGGCAGGTTGAAGTTGGAAGATGAGTGAGCACTGAGTAAGGAAGGAACGGCAGGTGCCGGGCTCACCAGAGTACTTCTCAGGCAGGGGCAGACGAGGTTCATGAGCGGCCGTAGGTGTTGAAGCAGAAACTGAGCGTGCTAGCTGCAGGGGCTGAATCTGGGCGGCCAGGTCTCGGACACTTGCAGCTACAGAGTCCAATAGAGTGGAATGTCTTCCAAGCACAATTCCTTGCTGTTCCAGAGCTCTCCTCAGCTGGTTCTGGTCCGCTGGGTCCATCTTGGTCAGATTGTACTGTTACAGTACAGACAGGGAGACCCAATTGCAGTTCCAGTTCAGAGTTTTTATTTTTCAAAGTCAATCAACAAAAATATTCAGCCAGTAGGGCAGTTCAAAAGTCCACAACAAAAATCTTCACTCGTAAGAGGAGTAATCAAAAATGCAAAAACAGAAGCTTGGCAGGGCAGAAAAACAAGCAGAATCCAACAAGGAGAACAAAGAGGTCAAACTTATAGTTCAGGGCCAATCAATTAGGCCAGCACAATCAGGGGCAGGTGGCAAACAATTAAGCAATCATGGGCAGCTCCAGAAAAAACCACATGGCCAGGCCGTACACAAAGGAACCACCAGAGGGCAGGCAAAAAGGTAAACAAAACATGACAGAAAGTGACAGATAGTGACACATGTGTGTTTGTCATTTTATGTAAATGAGTTTTTTTCTTTTTCTGTGTGTGAGAGAGTCAGAGAAGCAAAATGAGTCTCATGTCAGCAGCATCAAAAATATGTGACAGTTTGTTGCTTGATGTTTGTAATACTCACACAGAACAAGCTATGATACATCCAGTATACTCAATATATCACCAACCCATAATTTAAATATTTGATGATTGATACAAATTCTTATCTCAAAAGGTGTGTTTGTGTGTGTGTGTGTGTGTTTGTGTGTGTGTGTGTGTGTGTGTGTGTGTGTGTGTGTGTGTGTGTGTGTGTGTGTGTGTGTGTGTGTGTGTGTGTGTGTGTGTGTATTCCTCACATTGTGGGCATGTAAATCTATAAAGTAATAAAGTAAAGACTTGGTTTAAGGTTATATTTGGGTTAAACATGTAGTGGTCATGATTAAGCTTAGGATAATTCTCTAGGTAATAAATAATAGATACAAATAGATAATAGATGTGAAAAAAAGTTCAATAAAAAATGATTCTTTTTAAAAAAGTGTGTGAATGAATATATATACACGTTAAAGATTTGACTCACCCACTGTCTGAATCATCATCTGTTTCAATGTCCTTCTTGAAGTTTGGCCGGCTGCAAGTAATAATCATTGTTATAATATTATATAAATAGACATGAAATACAAGGAAATTGGATGCAAATGAAGCAAAATTCTGCTTCTTCAATGTCTGATATAAGTAGCTGTCACATGAAAATGTGCTGACTCCTAATATTTGAAGTCCTTTTTAAAGAAAGTGGCTTTCTAAACAAGTTGTAAATGATTTATTTGCAAGTGTAACTTGGTTTCTCTGTAGTTATGGAAACACCTGCTGTTCAACCTGTCAATGACATTGAAGGGACAACATGTGATGATCACATGATCACTAATTAGAGGGGAAATTCATGTACTGCCAGAAGCTACTATCAGAAGAACTATTTTTAACCTTTTTTAAATTTTTGTTTTTAACTTTTTACATGTTCATTATATGTGCCACCCTTCCTGATACTGTGCCCCCAGCCTGGACCCCCATCAAAAAAATTCAAGGTCTGCCCCTGGTCTGACTGTCATCATGTTTCCCACACAGAGGGGTTTCAGAGGGATGAACCCCCTCCTCTGTCTCCTCACACTGAATGTTGGTGTTAATGAGTTGTAATTATCACCCCACCTTCTCTACTGATATTAATCTGGTCTGATTGTTGCTGTTAAGTTCACTGACACGGAGAATGTACTTCAGTTTGTGTCCATTTAGTTTCTCATTACAGACCCTGCAATACTTTATATGACCACTAGATGTCCTCAGTTCATTTTTCAGTAGTAACTTCAACAGGATTAGTCAGAATGTATTTTTAAACATTTGACAAGTTGATTGTCACTTGTACCAACTTGAGTTTTCGTTACAAAAATGTATCACACAGAGGTCATTCAAAGTGCTATATAAATAAACGTGCATTGACCGATATTATTTTTGCTATATTCCGTGTGTGTGTCCACTTGTCACATTGACAAGTGCAGACAGTAAAGATGATTATAAAGTGATTGCAAAATCAATGTCACATTTATTATTGATTCTGTTTCCACTGAATGATTTTAATGATGTTGACAGCTTCACCAGATGTATTCTTACTGTTTGTTTGATAAATGATAATAAAAAGGAAAAAGTGATGTAACATCATATCAAATGTTCAAAGGCTTATAAAAGACTAAAAGTATTTATAAAGATGCTGCTTAATATTTTATTCATCATAACCAATAATATTTATTACAATCAGACAGAAAACAGAGATTAGCTCGGCTCTGTTTTCTGTACTGCAGCTATCTCTGTGAACAACTTAACAGACCTCTGCAGCTCTCTGATAGTTAAGAACATTTTTAAATCAACAAAAGTTTGATCAATATTTTTTCTTCTCAAGTTTGTCAACTTTTATCTTTCCTTTGAGTTCAAATTTGTACTTTTAGCTGTTTGATTAACATGTTGTCATTAATTTGATTTGTCTTGTTGATATCAAGTGTTGAACTAATACAAAAAATATTATTATTATTATTTTATTTTATTATTTATTATTTGTATTATTACATTCAGAGCACACAGATCGAAAATCATTATGAGTTTAAAAAATAAAAGTACTGACCTCAAAGTAGACAAAGACAATAGAGAGAAAACCAATATGACAATGCCGGC
Source organism: Scomber scombrus (assembly GCF_963691925.1). Lineage (NCBI taxonomy): Eukaryota > Metazoa > Chordata > Actinopteri > Scombriformes > Scombridae > Scomber > Scomber scombrus. The sequence goes on along the minus strand of NC_084988.1, from coordinate 1,606,584 downwards.
CATCAAAACACGATAACTGCTGGATACAAAGCAGATAGACATGAGAAAAGATTAGTATCTTGTTATGAAGATATTAATGAAACCACAACAAAGCAGATCAGGAAAAAGTTGATCAAGACTCAACATGACAATGTTACAATGTTAACCATCCAGACACAACTGCTGGATACAAAACTACCAGATAGACATCAGAAATGTTCAGTAAAGTGTATTCTGTTCATTCTGAATCATTTCTGGTCCTAACATTTTCGGTCATTTTGATGTTGAAGAAAAGTTCAGTAGATTTTATTGATTCAAGTGTGTGTCAGTGTGGATACAAGTGACAGAAAAGATCAATGTAAATATGATCAGCTAACAAAACAAACCTCTGAAACCAGAGATGTACTGAATCAAAGAACAGTTATTCCTTGTCTACAAAGCTCACAAAGCAAAGCAGCACATTAACCAACATACATATTAACATTAGAAAGTTACATGATGGTGACTTACAGTATTCGTCTTGAAAGGGGGCGCTGGAATGTCCTATTGGTCAGGGTCCTGAGTACCTGGTGTGTACTGTTGCTCTGCTGCTGCTCTGTGCTGTAAAACCACACACACACACACACACACACACACACACACACACACACACACACACACACACACACACACACACACACACACACACACACACACACACACACACACACACACAGTAATGTCACTGCTGATTTCTGACTCAGGAACAGAGAACAGTCATTTTAAACATAGTTTGTGTGAGGGTGTGTGTGTGTGTGTGTGTGTGTGTGTGTGTGTGTGTGTGTGTGTGTGTGTGTGTGTGTGTGTGTGTGTGTATTCCTCACATTGTGGGCATGTAAATCTATAAAGTAATAAAGTAAAGACTTGGTAGTGGTCACATTGTGATAAAAATCAATGTCAGATTTATTATTGATTCTGTTTCCACTGAATGATTTTAATGATGTTGACAGCTTCACCAGTTATATTCTTACTGTTTTACACCTGTTACTGTTAATAAAAAGGAAAAAGTGATGTAACATCCTATCAAATGTTCAAAGGCTATAGATTAAATCTCTATTTATAATCATGCTGTTTAACATATTATTCCTTTTAACCAATAATATTTTGTACAACCAGACAGTTCTGTTTTCACATTATAAAAATATTATAAATAATTATTTGACCAACATTGTAGAGGTACAACGTATGAGATATTCATTGCATCTGTGGTTCGCAGTAACATACAATGAATCATTTTATTCTGGAGATTGGGTCGTTCTCTGTGTTAACTAAGACTGATAGTTTTAATAAAACATCCAGACACAACTGCTCGATACAAAGCTACCAGACAGACATCAGAAAAGTTCAGTAAACTGTATTCTGTTCCTACTCAATAATTTCTGGTCCTAACAAATACACTAGAGTGAGATAAAAATGTCTTCTGTTCAGCCTTTTCAATCTGAACCCAAGCACAATGTTAACGAGGATAAAACAGAAGAGGAGAGGAGAGGAGAGGAGACCTTTTTTTTAACCTTCAACCATCCCTTTATTGGTACAGTTTTGGCGCCAACACACCAAACCACCTCGACACCGGCCAATGACGCTCTGTTAAGAACTTTCACAGACACAGCATACAAAGCTCTTCTTTGATGCTTTGGAGAAGTCTGATAGTACTCATGTTGTGAACGATATCAGAACCCCGTCCGCTTCCACATGCTTCTCCACTGCAGCACAAATGGACAACTCAGGAAATATGATTTGGTGATCCTCTGCGGACTCTGCCCTAAAATGCTCTCCTAAAAAAACCAGGAAGTCCATTCATCACCTCCTCAACCAGTTTGTCCAGTAGACGCAGAGACTTAATGCCAGTCTCTTGACTGAGCCTAGCAGCAGTTTTCCACTGACCCGCTGACCTCAGTCCTGCCATCTTCATCAGCCCAGCTGTTATGAGGATCCTCTGAACTGCAGAGCTGAAAATCCTGCTCTGTATGACTGGGTTATAGAAACAAAGGTTCTTCCCCACCATTTACATACAAGTGAGAGAATTCTTTCCTCATATTTAAAACAGTTCTCCACACAGAACCGACTGGTAAAAACAGGAGGTTTGTGATGTGTCCATACCATCCAAATCCAGAAGAAATAATTGTTTGTCATAAACCAGGTTCTTCACTCTTCGAAGAGGAAAATATGCTGTTTCAATCCAGGGTTGCTGCTTTTGGTAGAACAAACGCTGCACAATCTGAAATCGAAATGCTTTTATGCAACTCCGAAGGTCAATCAATCCCTGCCCCCCCATTTTAATGTCTGTTCAATAATCTGAATATCATTTTGACATTTTATAAAAGCTGTGACATCAGCAGCATATGCTGACAAACTAACTGCATTTTTTGTGCTGTCTGCCAAGTTTAACCCTGAGCAACCCAGTGTCACATCAAAACGTATCACAGCTACGTTTTTTCTGCCCTATTCTTTTCTATAGGACTGCGCCCACGTCATGTGACTTTCAAGTTTTTCTCAGTGTAAAATGTAATATTTTAAGATAGTTTGGGCATTAAAATGCGTTTTGATGACAATTTTAGTGAGAAATATGCATTTTGATTTGATTTGATTTGAATTTGAAAATCTTTAATGTCCCTGAAGGGCAATTTGGTTTGCAACAGAAGTAACAACATGCATAACTCGCATGCCAACAACACAATGAATCTTACATAACAATATAAATAAAAAAATACAAATAAATACATACAGTCATCACAGTTTAACCAGTGTAACGTTCCCAACAAGCTCGCCTACAGCTTGTTTAAAAACCTAATGGCAGATGGAACAAATGATTTAAGATACCTGTTTGATTTGGCTCTACTTCTCTTAGACGGGAGAAGCTGAAACTCTGCATGAAGAGGATGGAGAGGGTTCACCAGGATGGCCTTTTTCCTCCGAGTGGCTCTAGCTTGATACAGATATTCAAGATCATTCAGGTTAATGCCAATTTTTTTTTGGCAGAGTTTGACCACATTCCTCAGCTTGTTCTTATTTGAATTACTGAGGTTACCAAACCAACTGATCAAAGCAAAAGTTAAAATGGACTCAATAAAAGATGAATAAAACATTTTAAGAAGCTTTTTGTCAACATTAAAACACCTCAGTTTCCTCAGATAAAACAACCTCTCATTTGCTTTTCTACAGATGGCATCTGAGTTGGTCTCAAAAGACTTTTTGTGTTTATTGTCCAGGATGGTGCCTAAATACTTCTACTGACTGACTATTTCCACTGTTGTACCATTGAAAAAGGTTTGGGTTGTGACAGGTGGATTCTTACGTAAATCAAGAATCATGTCTTTTGTTTTCGACACATTAAGTTGCAGGTAAGAGTCATCACACCATCTAGCAAAATAGTCAAGGACATGGTCCTGCAAGAGGCTGACAATCACGGGAGTCATCAGCAAATTTTATTATAAACCTTGACTCGAACATGCTCTTACAGTCATTAGTGTAAAGCATGAACAGTAGAGGTGACAAGAGCCTGTGGCAAGCCTGTGGAACACATCAAGACAGGTTTCATTCACACGAGTTCTCTGCAGCCTCACTGTCAGAAAATCAACTAACCAAAATATGGTTCCAAAATCATCAAATGCTGGGTATTTTTGAAAGCCTCTGAGCAAGAATATGAGGCTGCATGCAGTTAAAGGCTGATGAAAAATCAGCAAAGCATAGACGTGCATGTGTTTTCCTACCCTCCAGGTGCCTGACAACAAAATTCAACAGTGTTGCCACAGCATCCTCCACCCCTTTCCTGGGTTGATAGGCGAATTGGAGTGGATCAATCATTGTCTGCGTCATAGAAAGCAAGCTTTTTTTCACCATACGCTCAAAACTCTTCATCACCACTGAGGTGAGGGCCACAGGACGATAATCATTTAATATCTTTGGTGATGGTACCTTCGCCACTGGGACAATAATGGACTCTTTCCATAATGAGGGAACTTTGTTAAGTGACAGCCTTAGTTGCCCTGGCTGTGTGTTTCGGGTCGTTGTCATGCTGGAAGACCCATCCACGACCCATCTTCAATGCTCTTACTGAGGGAAGGAGGTTGTTGGCCAAGATCTCGCGATACATGGCCTCATCCATCCTCCCCTAAATACGGTGCAGTCGTCCTGTCCCCTTTCCAGAAAAGCATCCCCAAAAAATGATGTTTCCACCTTTTCACTGTTGGGATGGTGTTCTTGGGGTTGTACTCATCCTTCTTCTTCCTCCAAACACGGCAAGTTGAGTTTAGACCAAAAAGCTCTATTTTTGTCTCATCAGACCACATGACCTTCTCCCATTCCTCCTCTGGATCATCTAAATGGTCATTGGCAAACTTCAGACGGGCCTGGACATGCGCTGGCTTGAGCAGGGGGACCTTGCGTGGGCTGCAGGATTTTAATCCATGACGGCATAGTATGTTAGTAATGGTTTTCTTTGAGACTGTGGTCCCAGCTCTTTTCAGGTCATTTACCAGGTCCTGCCGTGTAGTTCTGGGCTGATCCCTCACCTCCCTCATGATCAGTGATGCCCTACGAGGTGAGTTCTTGCATGGAGCCCCAGACCGAGGAAGATTGACCGTCATCTTGAACTTCTTCCATTTTCTAATAATTGCGCCAACAGTTGTTGCCTTCTCACCAAGCTGCTTGCCTATTGTCCTGTAGCCCATCCCAGCCTTGTGCAGGTCTACAATTTTACCCCTGATGTCCTTACACAGCTCTCTGGTCTTGGTCATTGTGGAGAGGTTGGAGTCTGTTTGATTTTTGACATTTTGACAGTGTTGACAGGTGTCTTTTATACAGGTAACAAGTTCAAACAGGTGCAGTTAATAATAATAATCCGGTAACATTGGAGGCCTTATTGTGTCCATCTCTCTCTTCGTCCATCTCGTTGTATACAAAAAATGCATACTGCTTAAAAATCTGGAGACAGTTTAGATGCCATTTTAACTTACAATCTCCTTCTGCCAGAATGCCACTTGCAGCAAATCATATCTTCCCTCCATCACTTCAAGATAATACATTCACAGGCTGGGCAAAACTAGAATTAAAAACTGAGGGTTCTATGGGTAGATGTGGTTTTTGCATCTTTTCAACAACTAGTCCATTTGTTTTCACTCCCTAAAGGACATTTTTTCAGATATCTTCAAATTCGTAACTTTCTTCTGAGTTTATTTCCTGATTTTCCAGCTCTCTCTAATAATGTTGATCTTGATATGTTCCTGGAACCACTCTCCTCATTGAAACAGGAAATGTCATCTTTTTATTGTAATATTTACAAACTTTGTCTGAATTCATTCAATGCCTTTAAAACTACTTGGGAGGTAGATGTAGGTGAGGAAATCCCACATTATGTCTGGAAAGAGATTCTAAAAAGGGTACACACCTTGTCAATCTGTGCTAAACACAGTTTAATACAATGTAAGATCCTGCACCGAGCCCACTACACTAAAGCCCAGTTGGCTAAAATATTTGAAAATGTGTCCAGTATCTGTGATCGGTGTCGGCACGTTTTGGAATTGTTCCTCCATAAAAAAGTTTTGGTCTGAAATATTTAGCATACTATCTAAAGTTATTGGGAAGATAATTGCTCCTAACTCTGTTACTGCTGTATTTGGTGTGCTGCCATTTTCTTTGAACCTAACACCTGCTAAAAATGACATGATCGCATTTGTAACTTTACTGGCTAGACGATTGATACTGCTCAAATGGAAATCTACTGCTCTGCCTATCTCTGTAAACTGGATTAAGGAAATCTTGTACTTTTTAAAATTAGAAAAAATCAGATTAACTCTCTCTGGTGTGGGTGATACTTTTGAAAAGACCTGGAACCCATTTTTGCTGCATGTAAATAGTATTGATTGTAATACTGTCCCTTGAATCGTCACCTCATTCTGTGTTTTTTTTTGTTTTTCTGTCTTTTGTTTAGTCTTGTTTCCCCTTTTAAATGTTATCTTATTTATTTTCATTTTTTATATTATTATTTTTATATTTTTTTATTTTTCTGTCTGATAGCATTGTCGGGTTTGCGCATGGTGGGAAGGGAGGGAGAGTACTTATTCATGTATAAATAATTATTTTGGTGAAATGTCATAACTGAAGCTGTACGAAAAACTAATAAAAATATGAGGGAAAAAACCTGTCTGTACACCACCAAGATGAAGTGGTTTAGACTTTATTCTTGGTTGACACTGCTGAAGGGTAATATTGATTTATAAGTGTGCTCTATTTGTGTGACATAGGTTTTTTATTACCAATATGTTATAGTTTGCGATATATAACTTTTAAAAATGTGTTTACTAGAACTAGGGGTGTGACGATACACTCAGCTCACGAGATCGAGACGAGATTTTAACTATATTTTTAAGAAAGCTTCAATGAGGAAATACATGACTTCTTTTATTTAAAATTCACAAAATGGAAATTGAATTGAAATGTTTGAACTAATCAGCTTGTAATGAATCACTTTTTTTTCTACTTTCTAAATATATAATTATCATATGCAGTATGCAGCACTGTAAAAGGTTTCCCCATATGGATATTTTATAGATGGATAATTTTGGTATTTATGGAAATATCAACCATAAATACAAAAGTTAGATACAATCACAAATACTAAAAAGTAAATTGTAAAGAGTAGAAACAATTCTAATATATAAATATAAATTAAATAAAGAATCCAATTATCACAAATTGCTAATAAAAAAAAACAGAAATAAAAGTAAATTGCACACATCCTGTATCACATAAATACACAAGTAGAACAACATATAAATTGTGTTGTAATTTGGTAGTGTGACTCATTTTACTTTTTGCATCATTAGGCTTCCATAGCTGCGCTAGATTCCCTGCTCCTCCTACCTCAGGCTTTCAGTGTAGAGACCTGAGGTCAACTTACCACTGCTCCTCTCCTCATCTCCTACTGCTGACTGAGATCTTCTCAGCAGGTAGAAGCTGTAACAAGGTTAATGATCCACACGTGACATTATAAAAAGAAGACATGACGTGCGAATGATCGATAGAAAACTGATCGTCTTTTTTTTCCTTTTTTTTTTGGTGCGCTCCTTAATTATACGACGAGAAATATCATCACGTTTCGTCTTGCGAGATCTTGTGGTACGAGATCTCGTCACACCCCTAACTAGAACCATCACTGGATGTTGAAACAAATCCTGTGGAAAGTTTTATAATTTTCATTTTTCTTTATTATTCATCTTTTACTTATTGTTCCAACATTTCAGGTCGATTGAAAAATAGAAAATACCTCTTTTTATATAGCATACATGTTTTTTTTTTGTTAAAGCTAGCAGACATCAACATTTAGTTATTTGTTTAAATTATATTTATAATTTCATATAACTTTAACAGGTCAGTAACGTCCAAGCAGCCACCTTTTTTGTTTGAGCACTTTTTTGCAATGTCAATTTGAAATAATGTTTTGTTTTTGAATTAATTAATCGATTATCAGAATAATCGTTAGTTGCAGCCTTAACCCTTCTCTCCCTGTGCACACACACACACACACACACAGGGGCGGACTGGGAAAAAAAATCGGCCCTGGCATTTTGGACCAGACCGGCCCACTACATTCGATAACGCACACCTTTTCGGTCTTTTGAATGTGTATACCAACCAGAGGTGATCACAAGTCATTTTTTGCAAGTCCAAGTCAAGTCTCAAGTCTGTCGCCAACACTAAATTAAATTCAAATTCTGACCTTAGAGCTGTACAATCCTTCATATAGGACAGTATGAAAATTGATCAATTGTAGGTTCACTATAGTGAATCTACTGCAATGTGATGTGAAGAAATACACTAAGAATTCTTTCAATTTTCATCAACAAAAAATAATTATTTTAACAATGTTGTAAAATACAAAATAATGAACAAAACACACCAACCATGGTGCAAATTGAGAAGTTATACTAACTTAAATTGTGCAACTTTGTGTTTTTTAATAATTAGTAGAACAGGCAAAGGTTAAGGTGAAAGGCAAAAACAGCATGACAAATTTGAACATATAAGCCAACTTGTTTTTACTCTCGAGTGTGATATCCTTCCACATTTCCACTAACTAACTGGTGTATGAAGGTAAAGGTAATCACCAAAACAGCCTTCTATCAGCTTAAGAACATATCCAGAGTGAAGGGTTTTATGTCCCAAACAGACCAGGAGAAGTTGATTCATGCTTTCATCTCCAGTAGACTAGACTACTGTAACGGTCTTCTGACTGGACTCCCACAAAAAAGCATTAAACAACTGCAGCTCATTCAGAACGCTGCAGCTCGAGTTTTGACCAGAACAAAGAGATCAGAGCACATTACTCCAGTTCTAAAGTCTTTACACTGGCTCCCAGTCAGCTATAGAATAGATTTTAAAGTTATGCTACTGGTCTACAAATCACTGAATGGTTTAGGTCCAGAATACATGAATGACATGTTAGTAGAATATAAACCCAGTAGAGCTCTGAGATCTACTGACTCAGGTCAGATAGTGGAGCCCAGAGTTCAGACTAAACATGGTGAAGCAGCTTTTAGCTGTTATGCTGCACACAACTGGAACAAACTACCGGCAGAACTGAAATCAGCCCCAACTGTGAATATTTTTAAATCCAGGTTAAAAACACTTCTCTTCTCCTGTGCTTATGATTGAGCTCTTTCAAAGCACTTTCAATTTTTATCTTTCATTTGCACTCTATGTCCTTTTAATGATTTTAAAGCAAATCATTATTTTATGCTGCAATCTTATTTTTAAGGCTCTATTATAGTATTTTATTTCTCTCTCTTTCTATTTTTCTGTACTTTGTTTTTATTATTAGTGTGTGTGTGTGTGTGTGTGGGGGGGGGGGGGGTATGTACGTGTGTACTATGAGTGGGTTGTATTTTTATTTCTCAAATTCCATGTTTTTTTTTAAAAAAATTCTGTTGAATGTTTGTTTTATGTAAAGCACATTGAGTTGCCACTGTGTATGAAATGCGCTATATAAATAAAACTGCCTTGCCTTGCCTAAAGGAAAAAGACATTAGACCCTTCATATAGCACCTACCTGCAGCTCTGCAGTGCTGGCTCTCCCTGCATCACCCTCACCACTGTTAGCTTCCAGCTCAACTTCATCTGATCTCTAATATGAAAGCAGTGGACATGAATAAGGTATAGAAAAATACTGATGGGAATATCAAGAACAAGCGAAAAACACACAGACAGACTAACTCCTTTCTAGGTGTGGGAGATGTGTAACGTTACTCGATTTCAAGTTACATGAATTAAGTTAATAGAAAAATCATGTTCTTTTACAACCATACTGTATTTAGTGTCAAATCGCTTTTGGAAAGTCCGCCATGTTTTTGCCAGCCAACGTTTGCTAGTAACGTTAATAGTAACAACGTTTAGCTAGCAGAGTGTAGCTACTAGTTGTTGAATCACAACATCAGCTTAACATCAACAAGTCTAACTTCTTCCCCATGAGAAAGAAATCACTTAAACTGAGCTGCTGCTGTCTTTTCATCTTAACCACTGTATATTTTACCAAACATGGAAAAAGCGCCAATCACGAGAGATCTGGCATTATTTACGCACAGATTACCCAACACTAGGTAATTATCTAGAGCTAAATTAGGTCCGTTAGCAATATGCTAAACGTGGACAGGTGTCGTGCCAAAAAGTGATCGTCTGCAAGAATCTGATTTGTGGCCGCGGGAGCGCGCACAGCAGCCCGTTGAGCGGTAGCGCTATAAAACGTCTAATTTTCTTTTGATTAAACGGTCATAATATGCATATACAAACAATTATCACAACTGTGGCCAAAAGAAGTGTAGTTTGTAGCGAAATAAGGCATGGCAATTACGTGATAGACATGTCTCTACAGTATGTTTGATTTATGGGTGTGTTTTCAATAAAGAAATGATCACTTTTGCAATGATCCTCGTGACTCTGCATTGTTTTTTATCTGATCTGGGCCCTACGTAGTATTTGCTTCCCATGTTTGGATGTGTTTTGTATATCTAATATTATTGTTTATGCCTACTATTAAAATAACAAACAGTGTTCACCTGCCAAAAATTGATTGGAGGCCAAATGCAGTTACTGAATGGTTATTTCTCCCTAAATATGACTTGATCTCATTCATAAGCTTCATAATATAAACACTAGAGCTCACAGGACAGTTTGGAACTCTTTTAAAGGACCATTACAACACAAAATAAGGCATTTTCACCTGCCAAAAATTCATTTGGAGGCCAAATACAGTTACTGTTAGGTGATTTCTGCCTAATTATGACTTGTTCTCATTCATAAGCCTTTACACCATTTCCAGAGGGCACAGAGTACAGGTTAATCTATAATGAGCTAAATATTTCTCTGTTGAGTAATAGGAAGTAATTTTGAGCCAGAAAACACTTTTCAGTATCAAATTAATGGTCCTTTAAAAGACTTCTGTGAGCTCAGATCTTTATATTATGAAGCTTATGAATGAGAACAAGTCATAATTAGGCAGAAATCACCTAACAGTAACTGTATTTGGCCTCCAATCAATTTCAGTTTGGGCTGTAAAACAACACACACGCACGCACGCACGCACACACGCACGCACACATACACACACACACAGATTTCTGACTCAGGAACAGAGAACAGCCATTTTAAACATTTAGAGATCCTCATCTCACTCTGAGCTTTAGTCTGACTGTCATCATGCTTCCCACACAGAGGGGTTTCAGAGGGATGGACCCCCTCCTCTGTCTCCTCACACTGAATGTTGGTGTTAATGAGTTATAATTATCACCCCACCTTCTCTACTGATATTAATCTGGTCTGATTGTTGCTGTTAAGTTCACTGACACGGAGAATGTACTTCAGTTTGTGTCCATTTAGTTTCTCATTTCAGACCCTGCACTACTTTATATGACCACTAGATGTCCTCAGTTAACTTGTCTTTATCAGCAGCGGTAACTTCATTAATCAATCAGAATCTGTTTGTTTGTCAGTCAGACTCTGCTTCTCTCCATTTCCTCACTAATCACTGAGTACATGAGGGCTGACAGCAGTTATCAATCACATAACTCATATTTCTGCAATTAATCCCAGAATACCAACTTTTAAAAGGAACCTCGACTATTAAGACTTGTAGACCTTATTAGATAATGTTGGCATCAACTGTATGAATGTGATATAAAAAACACTCTTGGTGTTTTAATTTCTCATGAAATTAGAAATAATCCTTTCACTCATAAATCGCCATTGTTATTTATGTCACAATGCATTGTGGGTAGTGATCTCAAATGCTTGCAATGGTTTTCAGTCCAGTCTGTTTACACTACAGAGAGATAAACATGGAGGAATGGAGAGAGTGTCTATGCTAACAGAGAGTGTGTGTTGTAGAGAGCTCTGCTTTCTGTCAGCAGCTGTTCAGATTCAGAGTTTGGATCAAACTATCGTTGTATGATAAAACATATTCTAATAAAACTCATTTCAGATCCATCGTATGCTTCATACATTATGAGATTATATACAAGGTAACATTATAACATGCTAATAAGATGCTAACAGGTTTGATATTATGTGTATCACAGCAGCAGGAGAACTTGGAGGCAGTTAGTCTCAGTCAGGATGTTTTATGGCTGCACAGTGCAGCATTGTGTTCATATTTTCTCTACTGTGTAACATTAAAATACCAACAATGTATAACGGTCGCCTCTCCAATGCAACCTACTTACATCATCAACCCAAAGTTCATGGTGCACGTAGTGTAATGGCAGCCTCCATATGTCAACATATGTTTTAAAGGTTGAGGATTTTTAAATGATGAAAATATTTCAACATTCAATATTTCAGACTCTGACAGACACAACGAGAAAAACCACCAGAGTGGTAAATTAGAACATTTACCATCTAGTTACATCAAATGTTGGATAAACACAAACTTTGAAGTAGATATAAAAAACGTTTTTTTTAAAAAAACAACTGATTCTTTCCAAAAAAGTGTGTGAAAGAATGTATAAACAGGTTAAAGGTTTGACTCACTGATCGTATGCAGACTGGAGTGAATCATAACGTGCTTTAATGTCCTCCAACTTCCTGCGCTGCCTGCGGCAAATAATAATCATTGTTATAATAATATATAAATATGGAGGAAATAAAAGGAAATGTGATGAAACTGAAACAAACATCTTCTTCAATGTGTGATACACATCAGAGAAATCATATAATGGAGAATTTAGTATCACACTGACAAGTGCAGACAGTAAAGATGATTATAAAGTGATTGCAGATAAAATCAATGTCACATTTATTATTGATTCTGTTTCCACTGAATGATTTTAATGATGTTGACAGCTTCACCAGATGTATTCTTACTGTTTGTTTGATAAATGATAATAAAAAGGAAAAAGTGACGTAACATCCTATCAAATGTTCAAAGGTTAATGAAAGACTAAAACTATTTATAATGATGCTGCTTAATATTTTATTCATCATAACCAATAATATTTATTACAATCAGACAGAAAACAGAGATTAGCTCGGCTCTGTTTTCTGTACTGCAGCTCAATCACATTTAAGAACATTTTTATATTAACAGAAGTTTAATAAATAGTTTTTATTCTCAGCATTTATTTTTCCCTTAAGTCCAAATGTTTACTTTTAGAAATGTAATAAATATTTAGTTTGTAGTAAAGACTCACTATTCTCTTTTTTATTCCTCTTCTCTTTCCTCACCTACCTCTCTTCCTTTTTTCTCCTTTCCTTCTCACTAACTGGCTCATGTTGTTTCTTCTTCTGTCCCTGATTGTCCTGATTAAGTTCAACTGGTCCACTCAAGCCTTATTTAAAAGCTGCACTCTTCTCACTCATTCTTTCACTTTTATTTCATTTAAACATTCAATATTTCAGACTCTGACAGACACAAAAAGAAAAACCACCAGAGTGGTAAATTACAACATTTACCACCTAGTCACATCAAATGTTGGATAAACATAAACTTTGAAGTAGATATCAAAAACGTTTAAAAAAAACCAACTGATTCTTTCCAAAAAAGTGTGTGAAAGAATATAAATACAGGTTAAAGGTTTGACTCACTGATTGTATGCAGACTGGAGTGAATCATAACGTGCTTCAATGTCCTCCAACTTCCTGCGCTGCCTGCAGCAAATAATAATCATTGTTATAATAATATATAAATATGGAGGAAATAAAAGGAAATTGAATGAAATGGAAACAAAATTCTGCTTCTTCAATGTGTGATATACATCAGAGAAATCATATAATGGAGAATTTAGTATCACACTGACAAGTGCAGACAGTAAAGATGATTATAAAGTGATTGCAGATAAAATCAATGTCACATTTATTATTGATTCTGTTTCCACTGAATGATTTTAATGATGTTGACAGCTTCACCAGATGTATTCTTACTGTTTGTTTGATAAATGATAATAAAAAGGAAAAAGTGATGTAACATCCTATCAAAGGTTTACAGGTTAATAAAAGACTAAAACTATTTATAAGGATGCTGCTTAATATTTTATTCATCATAACCAATAATATTTTGTACAATCTCTTCCTTTTTTCTCCTTTCCTTCTCACTAACTGGCTCATGTTGTTTCTTCTTCTGTCCCTGATTGTCCTGATTAAGTTCAACTGGTCCACTCAAGCCTTATTTAAAAGCTGCACTCCTTCTCACTCATTCTTTCACTTTTATTTCATTTAAACATTCAATATTCAATATTTCAGACTCTGACAGACACAAGAAGAAAAACCACCAGAGTGGTAAATTACAACATTTACCATCTAGTTACATCAAATGTTGGATAAACACAAACTTTGAAGTAGATAACAAAAACGTTTTTAAAAAAACAACTGATTCTTTCCAAAAAAGTGTGTGAAAGAATGTATAAACATGTTAAAGGTTTGACTCACTGATCGTATGCAGACTGGAGTGAATCATAACGTGCTTCAATGTCCTCCAACTTCCTGCGCTGCCTGCAGTAAGTAATAATCATTGTTATAATAATATATAAATATGGAGGAAATAAAAGGAAATGTGATGAAACTGAAACAAACATCTTCTTCAATGTGTGATATACATCAGAGAAATCATATAATAGAGAATTTAGTATCACACTGACAAGTGCAGACAGTAAAGATGATTATAAAGTGATTGCAGATAAAATCAATGTCACATTTATTATTGATTCTGTTTCCACTGAATGATTTTAATGATGTTGACAGCTTCACCAGATGTATTCTTACTGTTTGTTTGATAAATGATAATAAAAAGGAAAAAGTGACGTAACATCCTATCAAATGTTCAAAGGTTAATGAAAGACTAAAACTATTTATAATGATGCTGCTTAATATTTTATTCATCACAACCAATAATATTTATTACAATCAGACAGAAAACAGAGATTAGCTCGGCTCTGTTTTCTGTACTGCAGCTCAATCACATTTAAGAACATTTTTATATTAACAGAAGTTTAATAAATAGTTTTTATTCTCAGCATTTATTTTTCCCTTAAGTCCAAATGTTTACTTTTAGAAATGTAATAAATATTTAGTTTGTAGTAAAGACTCACTATTCTCTTTTTTATTCCTCTTCTCTTTCCTCACCTACCTCTCTTCCTTTTTCTCCTTTCCTTCTCACTAACTGGCTCATGTTGTTTCTTCTTCTGTCCCTGATTGTCCTGATTAAGTTCAACTGGTCCACTCAAGCCTTATTTAAAAGCTGCACTCCTTCTCACTCATTCTTTCACTTTTATTTCATTTAAACATTCAATATTTCAGACTCTGACAGACACAAAAAGAAAAACCACCAGAGTGGTAAATTACAACATTTACCACCTAGTCACATCAAATGTTGGATAAACATAAACTTTGAAGTAGATATCAAAAACGTTTAAAAAAAACCAACTGATTCTTTCCAAAAAAGTGTGTGAAAGAATATAAATACAGGTTAAAGGTTTGACTCACTGATTGTATGCAGACTGGAGTGAATCATAACGTGCTTCAATGTCCTCCAACTTCCTGCGCTGCCTGCAGCAAATAATAATCATTGTTATAATAATATATAAATATGGAGGAAATAAAAGGAAATTGAATGAAATGGAAACAAAATTCTGCTTCTTCAATGTGTGATAAACATCAGAGAAATCATATAATGGAGAATTTAGTATCACACTGACAAGTGCAGACAGTAAAGATGATTATAAAGTGATTGCAGATAAAATCAATGTCACATTTATTATTGATTCTGTTTCCACTGAATGATTTTAATGATGTTGACAGCTTCACCAGATGTATTCTTACTGTTTGTTTGATGAATGATAATAAAAAGGAAAAAGTGATGTAACATCCTATCAAATGTTCAAATTCTAATAAAAGACTAAAACTATTTATAATGATGCTGCTTAATATTTTATTCATCATAACCAATAATATTTATTACAATCAGACAGAAAACAGAGGTTAGCTCGGCTCTGTTTTTTTGTACTGCAGCTCAATCACATTTAAGAACATTTTTAAATCAACAGAAGTTTAATATGCCCTCCCTGAGCTACTACCTTATCGTGGTGGAGGGGTTTGCGTGTCCCAATGACCCCAGGAGCTCAGTTGTCGGGGGCTTTATGCCCCTGGTAGGTGTCACCCAAGGCAAACAGGTCCGGGGAGAGGGACCAGACAAAGGGTAGCTCACAAGACCCCTTATGATGAGTGAAACATATGGTCCGGACGGGGTCACCGGGGGCCCCCCCCCTGGAGCCAGGCCTGGGGGTGGGGTTGATGGCGAGCGCCTGGTGGCTGGGCCTGCACCCATGGGGCCCGGCCGGGCACAGCCCGAAAAGAAAACCCCCTTCAAGTGAACCCACCACCCGCAGGAGGGGCCAAAGGGGTCGGGTGCGAAGTGAGCTGGGCAGCGGCCGAAGGCGGGGACCTTGGCGCTCCGATCCTCGGCTGCAGAAGCTAGCTCTAGGTAAGTGGAATGTCACCTCTCTGGCGGGGAAGGAGCCTGAGCTGGTGTGCGAGGTTGAAAAAGTTCCGGCTAGATATAGTCGGCCTCACCTCGACGCATAGCAAGGGCTCTGGAACCAGTCTTCTCGAGAGGGATTGGACTCTCGTCCACTCTGGAGTTGCCACTGGTGAAAGGCGCCGGGCAGGGGTGGCGATACTTATTGCCCCTCGGCTTGGCGCCTGTATATTGGAGTTTACCCCAGTGGATGAAAGGCTAGCCTCCCTCCGCCTTCGGGTGGGGGGACGGATCCTGACTGTTGTTTGTGGCTATGGCCCAAACAGCAGTTCAGAGTATCCACCCTTTCTGGACTCCTTGGAGGGGGTGCTGGAGAGTGCTCCCTCTGGGGATTCCATCATTCTGCTGAGGGACTTCAACGCCAACGTCGGCAGCGACAGTGAGACCTGGAAGGGTGTGATTGGGAGGAACGGCCCCCCCGACCTGAACCCGAGCAGTGTTCTGTTATTGGACTTCTGTGCTCGTCACGGATTGTCCATAACGAACACCATGTTCAAGCATAAGGGTGTCCATATGTGCACTTGGCACCAGGACACCCTAGGCCGCAGTTCGATGATTGATTTTGTAGTCGTGTTGTCGGACTTGCGGCCGCATGTCTTGGACACTCGGGTGAAGAGGGGGGCGGAGCTGTCAACTGATCACCACCTGGTGGCGAGTTGGCTCCGATGGTGGGGGAGGATGCCGGTCAGACCTGGCAGGCCCAAACGCATTGTGAGGGTCTGCTGGGAACGTCTGGCAGAGTCTCCTGTCAGAGAGAGCTTCAACTCCCACCTCCGGGAGAACTTTGACCATGTACCTGGGGAGGCGAGGGACATTGAGTCCGAGTGGGCCATGTTCCGTGCCTACATTGTCAAGGCGGCCGACCGGTCTTGTGGCCGCAAGGTGGTCGGTGCCTGTCGTGGCGGCAATATCCGAACCCGCTGGTGGACACCGGCGGTGAGGGATGCCGTCAAGCTGAAGAAGGAGTCCTATAGGGCCTTTTTGGCCTGTGGGACTCCGGAGGCAGCAGGCAGGTACCGGCAGGCCAAGTGGGGGGCGGCTGCGGCGGTCGCTGAGGCAAAAACCCGGACATGGGAGGAGTTCGGTGAGGCCATGGAGAACGACTTCCTGACGGCTTCGAAGAGGTTCTGGACCACCATCCGGCGTCTCAGGAGGGGTAGCAGTGCACCGTCAACACTGTGTATGGTGGAGACGGTGCGCTGCTGACCTCGACTCGGGACGTTGTGGATCGGTGGAGAGAATACTTCGAAGACCTCCTCAATCCCACCGACACGCCTTCCGGTAAGGAAGCAGGGTCTGGGGACCCGGGCGAGAGCTCTCCTATCGCTTGGGCCGAGGTTGCTGAGGTAGTCAAAAAGCTCCTTGGTGGCAGGGCCCCGGGGTGGACAAGATCCGCCCGGAGTTCCTCAAGGCCCTGGATGTTGTGGGGCTGTCATGGTTGACACGACTCTGCAACATTGCGTGGACATCGGGGGCAGTGCCTCTAGATTGGCAGACTGGGGTGGTGGTCCCTCTTTTTAAGAAGGGGGACCGGAGGGTGTTTTCCAACTATAGGGGGTTGGACTCCGCCAGGTCTGCCCTTTGTCACCGATCCTGTTCATAATTTTTATGGACAGGATTTCTAGGCGCAGCCAGGGCGTTGAGGGGTTCCAGTTTGGTGACCTCAGGATTGGGTCACTGCTTTTTGAAGATGATGTGGTCCTGTTGGCTTCATCAGACCGTGACCTCCAACTCTCACTGGATCGGTTCGCCGCCGAGTGTGAAGCGGCCAGGATGAGAATCAGCACCTCCAAATCCGAGTCCATGGTCCTCAGCCGGAAAAGGGTGGAGTGCACTCTCCGGGTTGGGGATGAGATCCTGCCCCAAGTGGAGGATTTCAAGTACCTCGGGATCTTGTTCACGAGTGAGGGAAGGATGGAGCGGGAGATCGAAAGGCGGATCAGTGCGGCGTCTGCAGTAATGCGGACTCTGCACAGATCCGTCGTGGTGAAGAGAGAGCTGAGCTGAAAGGCGAAGCTCTCAATTTACCAATCGATCTTCGTTCCTACCCTCACCTATGGTCATGAGCTTTGGGTAGTGACCGAAGTGGCCGAAATGAGCTTCCTCCGTAGGGTGGCTGGGCTCTCCCTTAGAGATAGGGTGAGAAGCTCGGTCATCCGGGAGGAGCTCGGAGTAGACTCGCTGCTCCTCCGCGTTGAGAGGAGCCAGATGAGGTGGCTCGGGCATCTAGTTAGGATGCCTCCCGGACGCCTCCCGGGTGAGGTGTTCAGGGCAGGTCCCACCGGTAGGAGACCCCGGGGAAGACCCAGGACACACTGGAGAGACTATGTCTCTCGGCTGGCCTGGGAACGCCTCGGGATCCCCCGGGAAGAGCTGCACGAAGTGGCTGGGGAGAGGGAAGTATGGGTTTCCCTGCTAAGGCTGCTGCCCCCGCGACCCGACCCTGGGTCGCGGGGTCGGTGGTGGTCCCTCTTTCCCTTAAGTCCAAATGTTTACTTTATAAATGTAATAAATATTTAGTTTGTAGTAAAGACTCACTAATCTCTTTTTTATTCCTCTTCTCTTTCCTCACCTACCTCTCTTCCTTTTTTCTCCTTTCCTTCTCACTAACTGGCTCATGTTGTTTCTTCTTCTGTCCCTGATTGTCCTGATTAAGTTCAACTGGTCCACTCAAGCCTTATTTAAAAGCTGCACTCCTTCTCACTCATTCTTTCACTTTTATTTCATTTAAACATTCAATATTCAATATTTCAGACTCTGACAGACACAAAAAGAAAAACCACCAGAGTGGTAAATTAGAACATTTACCAACTAGTCACATCAAATGTTGGATAAACACAAACTTTGAAGTAGATATCAAAAAAGTTTAAAAAACTGATTCTTCTTAAAAAGTGTGTGAAAGAATGTATAAACAGGTTAAAGGTTTGACTCACTGATCGTATGCAGACTGGAGTGAATCATAACATGCTTCAATGTCCTCCATGATGCTCTCCTCCCTGTTCAGTCTGCAGCAAGTAATAATCATTGTTATAATAATATAATATACACTGATTATTATTATGATTATTATTATTACACTCAGAGCAAAGTGATGGATGATCATTTATGAGTTTATAAAATAGAAGGACTTACTCCTGAGGAACACTTCTCTGTTAACTATGATGGATGGTTTTTTTTTTTGGTTTTTTTACCATTTAATAAAACACAGTTATGAAGATATAAATGAAAACAAAGCAGAGCAAAAGAGACCAAGAAAAAAGTTTATGAAGACCCAACGTGAGAATGTTAACCATCCAGACACAACTGCTGGATATAAAACACTCAGAAATGTTCAGTAAACTGTATTCTGTTCCTACTGAATCATTTCTGGTCCTAACATTTGAGGTCATTTTGATGTTGAAGAAAAGTTCAGTAGATTTTATTGATTCAAGTGTGTGTCAGTGTGGATACAAGTGACAGAAAAGATCAATGTAAATATGATCAGCTAACAAAACAAACCTCTGAAACCAGAGATGTACTGAATCAAAGAACAGTTATTCCTTGTGTACAAAGGTCACAAAGCAAAGCAGCACATTAACCAACATAGATATTAACATTAGAAAGTTACATGATGGTGACTTTCTCTGCAGGCCCTATGAAGGCTGAGCTGTAAAACAACACACACACATGTTTGACTTTGAGTTCAGATGGTAATACTGCTGCTGATTTCTCACTCAGGATCACAAACAGCCATTTTAAACATTTAGAGATCCTCATCTCAACCACACACTGCTTTTTGTCAGACGTCAAAAGACAAAAAGGTTGGAAACCACTGGTTTCATCTTGAACCCTTTGTAGGTCACACCAAGAAAATGCTATTTTAAAAACATTTCTTTACTTTTCCTTCTTCTTTTAGGTCATGACAACATAAAACATGGTCTGGCATACAGACTCATTCACACCTCATTTGTTATAAACTTTTATTATTATCATGTTAGAGACTCATTCTGTTCGTGTACAAGATGAAAACATGAAAGTCAACTTCAAAAATGTCTCCAGCAGGATCTCTGATGTCAGCAGTGATTTGTGTTATTCTTTGTTTATACACTAAAGCACAACCTGTAACTATAGCAACCATAACACAACCTGTATCTATAGCAACCATAGAACAACCTGTATCTATAGCAACCATAACACAATCTGATGGTCTGTCTGTGCATTACATACATCATACAAGTGGTAAAGATTGACCCAAAAAACTTAAATGGGTTCAATAGATTTATGTTTTTGACCAGATATCATGACACAAAGTGACCTCTACCAAACAGTTGAGCAGAGCTACAAAGGGTTAACAATGTGTTGTATTTTAGAAGCTTGTTATATTATCCATTGTGTCAAATCTTCATCTGAAAAGTGACTAAAACTGTCAAATAAATGGAGAAGGTACAATATATATATTCCCAAATATTTCCCTCTGAAATGTATTGTATGTAAGTATAAAGTTACAGAAAAACCTTCCCCCATACCTTTTCTTTTTCTCCTGAACATGTACCATTTTCTTCTGTATATCCCTCCCCTCTTACCTGTTAGTTGTAAGTACAATCTCTGTCAAGTTTGTTGCCATTGTTTCCACCCCAATGCTTCAAACAACAGATGACTGGGTGGTTGGAGAATCCTGTTTTTTCTTTTTCCCTGATAAAAAACACAAAATAATTTGTACCTTGGGATTGTGATAGATTCTAATCTTTCTTTTAAAACTCAGATTAAAAAGGTCTGCAAAAGGGTAAAGTATAAACTTAAGATACATTGGTAATTGCATGTCAACTGAGGCAGCTACAGTGTTCATGAATGCCATGATCATATCACACCTTAAGTAGCTGAAATTATAGTAGCCCGGTGTCTGAAGATTTCATCCTTGATATCATTTAATATCAATACAATATCATTCAAACCTTTCATTTAAAGAGAAAGAGAAAGAGAAAGAGAAAGAAAAAGAGAAAGAGAGCGAGAGCGGGAGAGAGAGAGAGACAGAGAGAGAGAGAGAGAGAGAGAGAGAGAGAGAGTGTGCACACAATTAACATGAACTCTCTGATCAAGGACATATCAACCCTAACTGCATGTGGGAATTTGTGCTGGTCTTTGTGAATTAGATCATTTTTGCAATAAACAACTTATTTGCTATGTCTTTATCATTGCATATTTCATATTGCAATAATCCTAGTAAACAAGTTACTTCACTTTAATATTGTGGTAATTGGATTACGTTGTTTTCTAAATTTTTAACGGGTAAATAGTAACTGTATGGGAATACATTTTTAAAGTAACCCTCCCATATCAGTCAGTCAGACAGACAGATAGATATTTGATGGAAGACATGAAACATGGGAGAGACATGCATGACATGCAACAAAGGTCCACTGTCGTTGGTTGTCACATAAAACTCAAACTATAGCTGACGAGACCCAATAACAGTAAAAAGAGCCCAATACAGCAAAACACTTGAAGAAACAAGAAGAACAAGAAATAAAACCTTGTGGCCATGAAGTTCACTGACATGGGGAATGTATTTCAGTTTATGTCCATTTTGTTTCTCATTTCAGAACCTGCACTGCCTTATTGCTCTCCGCTTTGCTTTCTTTTTTTCCATTGCAATCCTGTCCTTTTGCTACAAAATTTATGGAAAGTGGGTCCTGGATACTTCTATATCACTTGGAGCTTAATTTATGAAAGTATCTGAAGACTACCACTATTATTTAAACTCTTTTACTTCGTGAATGTGGCCTATCAGCAGCACAAGCCTGCACTATAGTGACTGGGATTGAGGAGCTCAGCTAAGCTAAGCTAATTAGCAGCAAGATGCCTCCCTTTTCCACGGATGACTATTACAAACTTCTCCAGAAGATAGCAGTACTGGAGACGAAAATTCAGCGACTCGAAGTCAACGTGGAGGTAAATGGACAATATGGGAATGAAACCACTCTACTGATGACCCAAATCAGTGGACAGGAGCAGGCTAACAGACAGCTACTTAGCACCACCAAGAAGCAGGAGGCTGGTGGTTACGGCAGTAAATCAACCAGTAGTCCTCCCTGGAACTCTCTTGGTGCAAAGCCAAAGCATACAGATAAATCGCTTCCCTCAGATATGGGAAGACGGTTAACAGGCAGAACCCAGCACCCGGAGACTCGTGATAAAACTGGGTGGCCTGCACTGCCATCGCACAGGAGGGTCTCTTCAACCCCTATACCAAGGAGAAATCAGCCGTGGACTGTGGCAAAAACTAAAAGTAAGAGTAAACCGACCAAAGACACAGGGATTCTACTAGAGAACAGATTTGCTCCGCTTTTACGAAACCCTTACTCCCCAAAAGAAAGGTCATCTTCCAGCACCGGAGAAAGGTATGAGGCTAAATCACATACTAAAAGGCCGCAGAAAGAGCTAACCACTGGGCCTCAAACGCTGATAGTGGGTGACGGAGCTGTGAATAAGATAAAACACTTTTTCAACAAAAACACCAAAGTACTCTGTTTTAACGACATGGTGTCTGATATCTCAGAGAAATCGCTGCTGAGCATCCGACAATGAAATCTCTCGTCATACACACAGGAGCACTTGATGTTGTCAAACAACAATCAGAGGTATTGAAACAGGATTTTAATGATCTGCTGAACAGAGTTTGATGTCTGAATATTGAGGTGTTTATCAGTGGACCTCTACCGACAGTTCGGCGAGGAGACGAGAGATTCAGCAGGCTGATGATGCTCAACAGATGGCTCAAAGATATGTGTGCCGCTAAATCAGTGAATTTTATTGACAATTTCCAAATTTTTTGGGAACGCAGACACCTCTTTATGGCAGATGGATTTTGTCTTAACAAGTCAGGAATACAACTGTTAAGCTACAACATTTTTTATTTTGTGCGTCAGCCACCAGCAGCCCCTGCCAAGGACAAGAGGCGAAACAATCCAAAACAACAGATAAGACAGCTTTCTGGAGAAGAATTGCTACCGCCTGAGATAAGGACTGGCCATGAAAGTCAGCACACCCAGAGAGAGGCTTTAACGTCACCATCCTTACCCCAACACAAGGAGTCTCCCCCAGCCCCAACAGCCCAACAGGAGGAGTCTCCCCCAGCCCCAACAGCCCAACAGGAGGAGTCTCCCCCAGCCCCAACAGCCCAACAGGAGGAGTCTCCTCCAGCCCCAATAGCCCAACAAGTGGAGTCTCCCCCAGCCCCACCAGGAGACTCCCAACTTTCACCCACCAGGACCCCATCCAGCCTTTCATTCTCTCCACTCAGTCCGGACTCCCCACTTCTGGGTTTCACCGACAGGATGAATGACCTTGTCACTGTAGGAATCCAACTCACACCACGCTGAAATCTCATTTCTTCTCCCTTCAACCTCCCTCCTCGTCCAGCCCCTCCCATTCCACCACGCTGGAATACACCATCACCCAAAAGTTACCGAGCCCCCCCACCCCCTTTGAATCATATCATCTGTGAGTCTGACTGATATGTGCCGGGTCCAGGCTGCAATACTGATACCAATAATGTTCTCCCCCAGGAAAAGTCAGGGCCCTATGGAGTTCAGGTAGCCTTCTCAATCCCTGTGATGACAGGTAACAGAAGAATGGTTAAACTGGTGAGAAATAAAAAGGGTTCAATTAAATCTGCCAATTTATTAAGTATAGCATGTCAACCTCGAAATATACCAGTGTCTCCAGCTGTCTCCACAAGATTAGCTCTACTCAATATCAGATCACTAGTCAACAAATCACTGTTAGTTAATGACGTCATTATGGCCTATGATCTAGATTTTTTACTTCTTAGTGAAACATGGCTGACTGAATGTAGCTGTTGTGCTATTCTCAAAGAGACAGCACCAACAAATTTTTGTTTTATGAACAAGTGCCGAACTGGTAAGAAAGGCGGGGGAGTTGCTGCCATCTTTAAATCTGTATTTCAATGCAGGGAAATTATATTAGGTGATTTTAGCTCTTTTGAATATATCTGTTTTTTATTAAAATGTGATCCAAAACTTTTTTTAATCATTTATAGACCTCCAAGATATTCAGGAAAATTCATTGATGAGTTTGCTGAACTGCTGTCAGTTATCTGCACTGACTACATTTTTTTTATCATAACAGGGGATTTTAACATTCACGTAGACAATAACATGGACAGTAATGCCAAAGAACTCTCTGCTCTACTTGACACTTTTGGCCTCTTGCAACATGTGAAAGGGCCCACACACACTCAAGGCCACACTCTGGATCTGGTTATCTCTAAAGGTGTTGACATTTCTTCTGTTGATGTTTAGGACGTGGCTCTTTCTGATCATTTCTGTGTATTCTTTGACTTATAGATCATTCCAAATGTTCAGTTAACCTCTGTGTCTGTTAGGAGAAGGTACATCAATGAGAATACCAGTGCAAAGTTTATGGAGGCTATAGCTATGTCACCAACTGTGAGTGCAGAGTCAGTTGATGAACTCCTGGATAATTTTAACTGGAAAATCTCAAATGTCATGGATGCTGTTGTACCTATTAAAACTAAAACTAAGACGACCTTGATCAGAAAGAAAACACCGTGGAGGAACACTATGATGGTAAAGGCTTTGAAGACAGAATGCAGGAAAGCAGAGCGTAAGTGGAGAAAAACTAAACTTCAAATTCACCTTGACCTCTACAAACAAAGTCTTTGTAATTTTAACTATGAGTTACTCAAAGCTAGACAACTGCGATGTCAGAATTTAAAACAGTTGACCAAAAAACCATAGAGGAAACAGTTCAGCATCTAAAACCATCAACATGCTGTCTTGACAAAATGCCATCAGACTTTTTTTTTTTTTGAAATTCTCTTTTTATTCAGAAAGGCAGACATCCATCACATACATCACTTCACACATACATTTACTCAGTTTGTCAAGGATACAATGATGTTGTACCTTCTGCCCTTCTGGATTTTTCTCCCACGGACCCAAACCAGGTGGAAGCAATAACACAAAAACAACAAAACCGGGTGTAATCTATACTCCATTCACAAAAAAATAAAAAATAAAAAAAAATAAAAAATAAATAGAAGAGGGTAGGTTCACACAAAGCACAAGTATAATCAGATAAAATCAGATCTGATTGGTTTTACATACTCAGTCCATTTGGTCCAGATCCTATAAAAAATGTCTTTCTCCACTTTGAGGGAAAAAGAAATCTTCTCCATAACATAAATCTCATAAACAATTTCAATCCATTCGTCGATGGTGGGAGGTTCCACTCTTAACCATTTCCTAGTGACACATTTCTTACTTGCTGCCAACAATATGGTCAGCAGTTTTTTGACTTTTATGTTCCATGTTTCAAACATTATATTGCCCAAAAACATAGTTTCACATTTTAATGGAATGTTCACATTAAATATATTTTTAATATGTTTGTGGATCTCTTCCCAGTAAGATTGTATTACTTGACAGTCCCAAAAGATATGGAAGTGGTTGGCTCCATTAGACCCACAGAGTCTCCAACAAGCATCCCCGCTACCCTGATGACGCTTCTGGATGGGTGTGATAAAAAATCTTGTTATACTTTTCCAACAGAACTCCCGCCAGGTGTTTGACCCGGTTGAGATCCATTGTAGTTGACATATTTTCTCCCAACTCTCCTGTGTAATAATTATCCTTATTTCCTTTTCCCATTTCCTCTTTATGTATTCTGTATTCTCTCGTTTGGCTAGTTGTATGGCGTTATATAATTTGGAGATAATTTTGTTGCAAGATCTGGACTTAGTTAATGATAAGAATACCTCCATGAACCCTGATTCGTCTTTTCTTAACGCCTCTTTAATATTTTTGTTATAATAATCTCTCACTTGCAGGTACCTAAAAAACTCGTCTCTCCCTAGACCATGATCCTTCTGTAGGGCCTCAAAACTCTGAAATGTCCCCTTGTGGACAAACGAATAATAGGTAGTTAAGCCTTTTGTGATCCATGTCCTAAATCTGCCGTCGGTTTTATTTGGCGTAAAGTCCGAGTCATAGGCACACCACCTCATAATCTTAGATGTGTCTTTTAATCTGCAAATTTTGACTATTTCCTGCCAGGACTTCAGGAGGCTACTTGTTATAGAGTCGTCTGGGATCTCCTGTTCTTCTTGTAATTTATTGTCACTTAATAAAGCTGTTATTGGAATTCCCTTTATCATCGTTCCTTCAATTTCCTTCCATGCTGCATCATACATAGGCGAGCACAGGCAAACTAAAGGCCTCAACTGAGCTGCATGGTAGTAATCCTGTAAACAGGGAAGGCCCATTCCCCCTTTTTCTTTTCTTAATTGCAATGTTTTAAATTTGATTCTGGCCCTTTTCCCTTGCCACAGATACCTCGCTATTACTCTGTCCCACTCTAAGAACTGTTTAGATGGTATTTTAATTGGTAAACATTGAAAAAGGTACAACATCCGTGGAAGAATATTCATCCTGATTGACTCTATCCGGGAGCTTAAACTTAAAAAGGGAATAACGTTCCATCTTTGTATATCGGTTTTTATCTTTGAATTTAGTGGGCCATAATTTAAGTTATACAGTCTTGTGAAGTCCCTAGGTAATGAGACACCCAAATATTTAATGGACTCAGCATCCCATTTCCAATTGTACATGGTCCTAATTGAAGGTGGAGGGTCATAATTAAATGTTAATGCTTGGGTTTTATTAATATTAATTTTATAACCAGAAACTAAACCAAATTCCTCTAACAATTTCATCAGTTTTGGTAGTGTCTGAGTAGGTTGTGTTATACTTATCAATAAATCGTCGGCGAATAGGGCCAGTTTTTGTTCCCCAGATGTCATTGTTACCCCCTTTATATCATTCCTCTGCCTAATTAGTTGACTCATGGGTTCTATAAACAAGGCGAAGAGGAGCGGCGACGCACAACACCCTTGCCTCGTCCCTCTTTCTAAAGTGAATGAATTGGTTAAGTTTCCATTGATTTTGATTCTAGCTGTTGGTTTGTTATATAGTGCTGCAAACGTGTCAATTATAGTTGTATGGAAGCCAAATTTTGAAAGTACTTTATATAAGAATGCCCACCTCACTGAGTCAAATGCTTTCTCAGCGTCCAAACTTAATATCAGTGTTTCCAGTTTTTGATGTGTGACTTGTCTCATAACGTGCAGTGTTTTCCTGATGTTATCTTGGGTCTGTCTTTGTCTGACAAAGCCAGTCTGGTCCTTGTGTATTAATAATGGTAATAACAACTCTATTCGTTTGGATAATATGGAGGTGAATAATTTATAGTCATTATTTAAAAGACTTACAGGACGGTAATTTCCACACTCCAATTTATCTTTCCCCTCCTTAGGTATGATCGAAGTCATTGCCTCCCTCCATGAGGGGGGGATATTTTTGTTCTCCAAAACCCAGTTAAATGTCTTTAATAATGTTGGAATTAGTTGATCTTGCATTGTTTTGTACCATTCTGTGGAAAAAACCATCTGTCCCTGGAGACTTCCCCCCTTTCATTTTCCTAATTGCTGTTTGAATTTCTTCCTTTGTTATTTTGGATATTAATTTCCCATTTTGTTCATCAGTGACCTTTGGAAGGTTTACCTGGGCCAGAAAGGCATCAATCTGGTTGTCGTTGCTTATCTGTGGTTGTGTATATAATATTCTATAGTACTTTTGGAAGCATTGTTGTATTTTCTCCGGGCTTGTTTCTATTACTTTCGTTTCAGAGTTTCTTATTTTATATATAGTTCTATCTGCTTGTTGTCTTCTTAACCTATACGATAGAAGTTTCAGTGATTTCCCACCTGTCTCATAGTATTGTTGCTTTTGTAAAAAGAAGCTTGAATTTCCTGGGTATTTATTTCATCCATTTCTTTTTTTAATTCTTTAATCTTACATTTGTCGTCATCTTTGTGAGACTTTGCATGTTCTTTCTGTAGTCTCTTCAAGTCCTCTTCTAATTTTTTGAGTTTTTGCTCCCTAATTTTCTTCTCATATGAGGAGATGGCTATTATTTTGCCCCTCAATACTGCTTTTAATGCGTCCCAGAGAATAGGTGGGTTCACTTCTTCATTATCGTTGTTTTCCAAATACAATTTAATTTCGCTTTTCAATTTATCTTTAATAAGTGGGTTATTCAGAATGCTTGAGTTCAGTCTCCAGAGAGTGGATTTCTTATTATTATTCAGATGGATTGACATATAGATGGGACCGTGATCTGAAATAGTACTAGGTCCTATTTCACAGTTGCCCACCCTGAAAAGATCTCCTTTAAGCATAAAAAAGTAGTCGATGCGTGAGTAAACATTGTGAGCGTACGAGTAGTCTCGGCTCATCGGGTTTATCTCTCTCCATACGTCCACAATCCCCACTTCACGCATCCAAGTGTTTAATCTATTGCTGATGTTTCTTGCGTCAGATTTCCCGTTAGATGAGTCAATTCTGGGATTTAATCGGATGTTAAAATCTCCGCCACATATTAAAATCCCTTGACTCTTTGTTGTCATTAAATCAACCATATGTTTATAGAAGGACCAGTCACTGCCCGGCGGCACATACACGTTAAGGAGACTTATCAGAGTACCTTCTATCTTCCCCGTGACCATAACAAATCTGCCTTCCCTATCCTTATGTTCTGTTATGTGCTCATAATTTACCGCACTGGATATCAAAATCGCCACTCCTCTACGTCTCCCCGATACATGTGAAGAAAAGTAAACATGTTTAAATCCTGATTTATTCAATTTAGCATGTTCGGAGTCGTCGAGGTGTGTCTCCTGTAAGAGAGCTATTTGGATTTTTATCTTTCTTCAATTTTGATAAAATTTTCCACCTTTTAACTGGATTGAGTACTCCATTTATATTAAATGACGCTATTTTTAAAGACCTGTTTTGCATCTATGTGATTTCCCCCTCCCTCCCACTCAAAAAACCCGGTGCGCTTCCCCCTCCCTGCAAGAACCAGCAGGGAATAAACAACTAACACGCTAAACAGCATCAAACTGAACACAATTTGTCCGTGTGACTCCCTATGTAGGGGTCTGATAGTCCGACCCTGTTGAGCCTCCCGAGGTGGCTCGAAGGAAACAGTCTCCCTCCTCAGTCCGGAGGAAGAGGCCCTTACCTGCAACAGCCGCATGTCGGAAAAAAAGAGAAAGAAAAAAAAGTCCAAAGTGAAGAAATTGGCCCCGAGTGAACCAATAGTGTATTTTAACCACTTATTAGTCAGCACATTATAAAAAAAAAAAAAAATTCGCCGTTTAGTCCGCCGTCCTCTGGCGTGGGTTAAATCCTTACAGTCCCGGAGGGGGTCGGTGATGTTCTCCTGAAGGCTCGGAGCTTCTCCTTGTAGCTCTGGTCCCGGTCGGCTGGTCCCCTCTTTGCTCGTCTGTCCACTCTCGTCCAGGAGAGCCGCTGCACCTGCTCCATGAGCGTCTCCGGAGGTGCGGTGGTGGTTGTCACAGCGTAGCCTCTTCTCAGCAGGTCTTCTGATGCCTCCTCTACCGTCTCGTAGGTTCTGGTTCCGTCCTCGTGTCTCACGCGCAGCCTGGCAGGTAGGGTCTGGAACTGAACTCTGTTTTCCTTCAGTATTTTGCGGATCTCTGTGTATTCTCTTCTCTTCTTGAGTATTAGAGGTGGATAGTCGTGATCCAGGTTTATGCGGTTTTCTTGCCAGGTGAACCCCTTCTTCTGCCATACCTTGCGGAGTATTGTCTCTTTTGTTTTAAAACTTAAACACTTGATTACGATGGAGCGTGGCGGCGCGTCCCCCGGCGGCTGCGGTCCCAGCGACCGGTGAGCTCTTTCAATCTGCAGGTCGGGCATGTCGTGCGTTAGCTCGAGACCTTCGCGGAGTAAATTTTCCACAAATGAAACCATCGTGGTTGATTCCTTCTCGGACCCCTCCGGTACCCCATAAATCCTTATGTTCTCACGCCTGGAGCGGCTTTCCAGGTCCAGCAGCTTGTCCTCCAGCTTGGTGTGTAGCTTTAGCATGGCCGTGATGACGTCTTCTGTGTTTTGGATCCTCTCTTCTGCTTTCTCAATTCGTCCTTCCGCCTCGTCCAGTCTGGTATTTGCCTTTATAATTTCCTCTCTTATTGTCTCTAGTTGTCCTTTGTTTTCTTGGCGAAATCCTCTTAGTTCCTGCACCGCGTTGTTTGCTAGCTCAAACCTGTTAGCTGCTAATTGTTGCTGCGCTCCGTCTTTCTCTCCCACTTGTCTTCAGACGACGTTTACTGCTCAAAGTGGTGATATCGCTTTTTAAAAGTGCCATCAGACTTTTTTTAAACTATTGTGAACTCTTCCTAAACAGATCTGCGACAAATAATAAATAGTTCACTTCAATCAGGCACGTTTCCTAAACCCCTAAAAGTAGCTGCCATTAAGCTACTCTTAAAAAAGAGAACGCTGGATGCTTCCATGTTAACCAACTACAGACCTATCTCAAATCTTCCTTTTATAGGCAAGATCATTGAGAAAGTGGTTTTTAATCAACTCAGCAATTTCTTGAACTCCAGTGGCCTTTTTGACAAATTTCAATCAGGCTTCCGACCTCACCACAGTACAGAAACAGCTCTTATTAGAGTGTTAAATGACATAAGGTTAAACACTGACTCAGGCAAGGTGTCAATTCTGGTCCTGTTGGATCTCAGTGCTGCGTTTGACACTGTGGATCACAGTATACTGTTGAAAAGGTTGGAAACTTGGGCAGGACTCAGCGGAACAGTCTTAGAATGGTTCAGGTCCTACTTGGAGGAGCGGAGTTATTTTGTGACCATTGGAAGTTATGAATCCGATCGAGTGGCTATGACATGTGGAGTTCCTCAGGGGTCAGTTCTTGGACCCCTTCTGTTCAGTCTATATATGCTGCCTCTGGGTCAAATTCTGCAGAACTCTAATGTAGACTATCACAGTTATGCAGATGACACACGGATATACCTAACACTGTCCCCGGATGACTACAGTCCAATACAGTCATTGTGTACCTGTTTAGAGCAAGTAACACATTGGATGAACCAAAATTTCCTTCAATTAAATCAGGACAAAACTGAGGTAATTGTTTTTGGCAATAAAGAGAAGAGGATGGCTGTCAGTAAACATCTCGAGTCACTCTCTCTAAAAACTAGCGACCAAGTCCGAAACCTTGGCGTGCTGATAGACTCAGATCTGACCTTCAGCAGTCATATCAAATCAATCACCAAAACAGCCTTCTATCAGCTTAAGAACATATCCAGAGTGAAGGGTTTTATAACTTTTTTTCAATTTTTTTCTGTTAAATGTTTGTTTTATGTAAAGCACATTGAGTTGCCACTGTGTATGAAATGCGCTATATAAATAAAACTGCCTTGCCTTGCCTTATATGTTCATTGGATGCCCTGAGTTAATGTGTTAATAGGTCAGGACTTTGGCTCAGCTATTCCAAAACATTAGGTTCCTTTTGCTAACCCTAACCTTTGGTAGAACAACCCTGGAGTCTCCCAGACTATTACACACCTGCTCTTTGTGTGACCTTTATTGTCCAACTACTCCTGCGGACGGTAACACTGGTGTCGGATGTCTCCTATTTCTACACAATCTGCCTGATAGTCGACTGGTGGAGTCCAAACTTCTTTAGAAATGGTTTTGTAACACTTTACAGCCTGCTGAGTATCAGCAACTTTTCTTCTAAGGTTGTCAGAAATCTCCTTTGTTGGAGCCATGACACACTTACATAAACTTGTGTTGTGAATGTCAAACTTTTACAGTGAACGTCCAGATTTCTCTTCTTTAAATAAATCAGGGCCTCCCATGCTCACATCTGATAATTTTCCCATTGACTGAAACCACTGACTCTAATTTCTCCTTCAAATGATTTGATAATCCTACAGATTCAGATACTTTTGCCTCACACAAGTAGGAAAGAAGATGGAATAATTTTCCTCAATAAATAAATTAATACATTTAATATTTTTTGTCTGGTTTGTTTGATTGGATTCCTTTTGTGTAGTTTTATGACTTCTGTAAAAATCTAATCATGTTTTAGATCATATTTATGCAGAAACATTAAAATTGTAAAGGGTTCACAAAATTTCGAGCAGCACTGTATGTATAATTTAAATAACTGTAATTAATGCTAACATATGAACATTTTGTTCACACTGATCTGACTGTATGTCAAATAAAAGGTAGCGTCAACTGAAACAATTAGAAATGTACGGTATTTCACTAACTGAAAATGAAAATAATCACACAGCCACAAATTCCTGTACATTCACTGACACCTGACCTGAACAGCCACCATTTTAACCCTTTACAGACCAGGCTATCTAATAGATGCAAAATACTAGAGAGAAATAAAAGAAGCAAAATATACGTAAGGCAATTTGTGGTTTTGTAGAGCCCTCTGTGTGCACCTCTACTGAATAAAGCCGGGAAAACTTGTGCATTCCCTATAAGATTGTATTATAAAACAAATCTCTGTGATGAAATGTGGAGAAAAGCCTGAAACACAGCAGACAACCTCAGTCGATTCAGAGCAGTTAAATAAACCCAACTTCACTGTCCATGACCTGTATGTGTCTATTTTATGCTGTGCCAAATTTCTGTTGACAAAGTTGCTCAACAAAATCTCTGAATCAAACCACAAAGTAAACCAACACAATGTTTAGTCAAAATAAACATGAGAGGAAATCATAATGATTTGATGATTAACATAAATACTGTTGGTCTGCTGCTGTAAAAGAAAATGACAATAGTAATAATAATAATAATAATAATAATAATCTCTAAAAATTATATGTTATTGCTTCCAATAAGAGTCATTAAAGTAGGCTATATAAAAAGTTTTAATCCCTAATAATACATAAATAGTTACAATACCTTAAAAGTGTGAGACAAACTGCGTCATTGGAGTCAACTGCTGCAAGTAAACAACAAGAAATGAGGAAGAGAGAGGTGTGTGCCAGTCTGTCTTACCGGTTTAATTCAACACGACGCCCATTCCTCTTTCTTATGACGTTACCTTCATCAAAAGTGGATGACAAGTAAAAAACAAGTTTTTCAACACACAATTAAAAGATACCTACAGATTATTTTTGATGTTTATTCAAAGTGAAAATACAGGTAACCCACTTTAAAATTATGTCATCAGGCAACACATTTAACATTTGTAATAACATTTAAACAGTTTATTATATTCAGCACAAACAAATGATGACATGAACTTGACATGATAGACAATGATAGACTTTTTTTTCATCTCCATTTGAGTGTCACACATTTTCATCCAATTGTCTTCAAGCGTTCCTTTATAAAACTGATATTTCACCCCTGTTTTATTTGTAAAGCTTTGAAAAGGAGATACCTTTCTTTGTTTTGCATATAACACAAGTTATGTTTTTTGGTCAAATTAAAGAGACTAAAGAGATTTGTATGCTATGGTGGAAGAAAGACTCAGATTCTTTAAAAGTACCAATGCAGCAATGTAAAAATATTCTATTACAAATAATAGTGCTGCATGATAAATCCTATGAAGCCTATCAAGCTCATAATACTTGTGTAAAAGTACATAAGTTAAAAAGATTGTTGAGCCCTGCACACTGTACTGTCCCATCTGGAACATCCTGGGATATATGTGAAGATGCTGTTTTTGGACCTCAGTTCTGCATTTAACATAATCATCCCCAACAGAATGGAGACCAAACTGCTGGACCTTGGCATGAGCCAGCACACATGCAGCCGGATCAATGACTTTCTAACCAAGCGATCACAGACAGTCAGGCTTGGGCGACACACCAGTGGAGCCATGCAAAGGTGTGTGCTGAATCCTCTTCTGGTTTCCCTCTACACACATGACTGAATACCAACTCCCAGCACAAACACTATAATACCACTGTGTTTGGACTTGACTGTTTGGTGATGAGTCGGCCTTCAGAAATGTCGTCTGCAGATTGAGAAAAATGATAAGCCACTAACAACCTTTGACTCAACATGTCCAAAAGAAAGATGATAATCAGTTTCAGGGAACAGAGGAACCTGCTCCACTGCATACCTGAAGAGAGATTAAACATCACTGCTCTAGTGAAGAAAGCGGAGAAGCTGCTGTATTTTCTCCACACTGAAAAGAGCCAACCTGTCCCAGCAGATTTGCCAGCTACATTGTGGCAGACTGGAAAGCTCTTCAAAGAGTCAGGACATTAGAAACAAATGACAACATGTACTTAATTTTATAATATTTATTGTTTATTTAATATTCAGACTGTAATGTGTCTAGTTGTAGTTTTACATTAATGTCTATAGTTATGTACAACTGGAGACATTTCATTGAACATTGCACAATGACAGTAAAGGCACTGAAATTGAAAGTAATAGTGAAGCATTAGTGTTAGAGCAGCATGTTACTGTTGTAGCTGCTGGAGGTGGAGCTAGTTTACACTACTTTATATACAGTTAGCTAGTTTAGTCGGTTCCCAACCTAGGGGTGGGGCCCTTCCATGTCCCAGATCTTAATAATTTTTCTTGCCACCAAAAATTACATAATTGTGTAAATTATGATAGAGTAATTTATCTTAAGTGTTGGGAAAAGTTAATAGTAATTCAGAATAACCAGATTAACTACATCATTTAATTCCATCTAATCTCATTACATCTAATGGCAAATATTTCTGTAAGAAGCAAAATAAGTCACTTTGTTTACTGAGATGAAGGTAAACCTATTTTTCTAAACCAGTGTTTCAGTCTACAGCATACTGATAACATGCAGTAGGAAGTCTCCATGTACCAACTCTAACCTTATTTCAGGTAAAGCACAGCATAGAAGGACAGTGCATGACATGAGTCCAGAAATTGACACTCTCTTTATTGGAACAGTGAACATTGACCAGCTCGACTCCAGCCTTGACAAGTCCCGGTACTCTGAAGTACGGGTTGACAATATGTCCGTCAGGTTCAAATTGGATACAGGAGCAGAGGCCAATGTCCTACCACTGAGGATGTTTAAGTCCATGAAAAGGAAGGCCAGACGTGAAAGGAGAGCACACCTGCAGCTACAGCCCACAAAAACAGTGCTGGTGGCTTAGGGAGGGATGAGGCTGAGTTGGATTTTGGTGCTGGCCCTGACTGAAACACCACTGCACGCTACTGTGCATGACACACACAGACTTGGTTGGCCCCGACACAGAAAACAAGTAGACTCTACAACTAGACTAGACTGATACAATATTGGCCAATCAGACACACAGTGGCTGTCAGAGAGGGAGTAATGTTTGCAGCAGACAGGATAATCCTACAAACAACTATGAGATCTGAGATGCTGCAGAGGCTGCATGTAGCTCATCAAGGGATACAGCGGACTAAAGCACTGGCCAGGAAACACTGGTACTGGCCAGGTATGATGAGAGACATAGAACAGATGGTCGAGACGAGTGGAGACTGCCAGCAGTTCCAGCCCAGGAACCCGAAGGAGACACTGATCTCACACGACATCCCTGAGCTTCCTTGGCTTAAAGTGGGAGCCGACATCTTTGAAATAAAAGGTCAGTCATTTCTGCTGATAGTGGACTACCTCTCAAAATACCCAGAGGTATTGAACATTAAAGACAAAACATCACACACTGTCATCAACAAGATGAAATCGGTCTTCTCACAAATCGGAATACCAAAAGAGATTGTGTGTGACCATGTTCCAGTTGCAAGTCAGGAAATGAGAAGCTTTGCAGAGTCATGGGGCATAAAACTCACTCATTCCAGTCCAGGTTATGCACAATCAAATGGACTAGCAGAACGAACAGTGAAGACGGTGAAACACGTGCTGAAGAAAGCACAATGAACACTGACCCCCATCTCGCACTTCTCACCCTGAGGAACACACCTGTGACAGGCATGGAGTACTCCCCAGCAAAGATGCTCATGGGCTGAGTCCTTAGAAGCACTCTACGGACCTCCAGCACTATTCTCCAGCCTGAAGTACCTAAAGACGTACACTCGACTCTCCAAAATCTGCAAACAAGGCAGCAGCAGTACTACAACAGAGGAGCAAAGCAGCTTCCAGAGCTGCACCCTGGGAGTACTGTTCACATAGAGACACCGCAAGGTTGGCGTCCAGCTGTGGTCACGGCACAGAGGGACGAGTCACGGTCCTATGACATAGTGACATCTTCTGGTCAGCACTAAAGATGTAACAGACGCCACCTGAGGAGAACAACACACAGCACCCAGATGAACTCAGAAACAGACTCATTAGATGATGAGCAAGTCAGCACACCACATAGTACAGCAGATAGTGTTAGCAAACAAGATAGTAAAGCAGATAGTGTTAGCAAACAAGATAGTAAAGCAGATAGTGTTAGCAAACAAGATAGTACAGCAGATAGTGTTAGCAAACAAGATAGTACAGCAGATAGTGTTAGCAAACAAGATAGTACAGCAGATAGTGTTGACATCAAGCTCTCATCCACGTCACAGCCAGCTCAAACCAGATGTGGGCAACTTGTTCGACCACCTGAGAGGTATAAGGACTTTGTGATGAGCCGGCGGTAATGGTCATGCCCTAACTGACCTATTCTGTCTGTTTAACAAAAAAAAAACAAAAAAAAAGGTGAATGTTAAAGGACAAACTAATGATAAATGTTTAAGGTATTGTTAATAAATGTAAAAGATAAATGTTAATGGAGGAATTGTTATTTTCCTGTTCTTAGCCGAGAATATAAAGGCATGTTACTGTAGACAGGGCAAGATACTCTTAGACATTGATTATTTGTACTAACAGAAGCTACAAGCACATGTGTTTTGTTAAAGCATATCTATATGTTCAGTGGTGGCAGTAATAAGACACACAGTTCAGTTATAAACATAAGTTTATTACAATAAGAGTGAAGTGTAGCTTTCATGTTGAGAAAAGAGGATGTAGTATATAGTGCCGCGCACCTATGTGCAGGCGGAGTAATACAATGTTTGATGTGTCTAGTTCCCGGTCTACCGGAGTGCATGTAATGCAGGCTTCAAGTATGTGTAATAAAGTAACACTCTTGGAGTTAAAGACAAGCCTATGGATGTCCGTTATGTATGTCGAGTCACCCGGTCATGAAGAACTATAACATTATTAATCCAATTATTATTACGTTGATACTGTCAAATATGTTAATATTAAGAGGCTTTTTCATGTTATCTTGAAGCATGAATTGTATATATGAGTAAAAGTTCCTCAAGAAGCTGGTTTGATGAATAAATCACCTTCATCTCACATTTTAAGTACATAAGTATTATGAGTGATGTAGTTAAAGTATTACAGTAAAAGTACAAAAGTATTATGAGCTTGATGAAATGTTAAAGTAAAAGTTTCTCAAGAAGCTGGTTTGAAGAATCAATCGCATCCATCACACACTTTAACACCAGTCGATGTTTCCCTTTCCCCCCAAAATGACACAAACATATAAACACCTGATTTTATTCTCAGCAGAATAATCCAACAAAGGGTGACGTGTTTCATTTTCAGCGTAATAAATGAAGCAGTGGGATAAAAAGGACAGTAATAATCAGGGAGGCCATAAAGTGCTGACTCGACTCGGTGACGTCACACAAAGTGTGAACCCTTTGGGATTACTTGGATTTCTGCATAAATTTGGCATAAAATGTGTTCTGATCTTCATCTAAGTCACAACAATAGACAAACACAGTCTGCTTAAACTAATACTGCACAAAAAATTATATGTTTTAATTTTTTTATTGAACACAACATGTAAACATTCACAGTGCAGGGTGGAAAAAGTATGTGAACCCCTACGCTAATGACTTCTCCAAGAGGTAATTGGAGCCAGGAGTCAGCCAACCTTGAGTCCAATCAATGTGATGAGATTGCAGGTGTTGGTTAAAGCTGCCCTGCCCTATAAAAACACACACCAGTTTTGGGTTAGCTGTTCTCAAGAAGCATTGCCTGATG
This sequence comes from Scomber scombrus, assembly GCF_963691925.1. NCBI lineage: Eukaryota > Metazoa > Chordata > Actinopteri > Scombriformes > Scombridae > Scomber > Scomber scombrus. Next base: position 1,568,654 of record NC_084988.1, on the reverse strand, counting down.
TGAACCATGCCTAGCACAAAAGAGCTCTCAGAAGACCTACGAACAAGAATTGTTGACTTACATGAAGCTGGAAAGGGTTACAAAAGTATCTCTAAAAACCTTGATGTTCATGTGTCTACGGTAAGACAGATTGTCTACAAATGGAGAAAGTTCAGCACTGTTGCTACTCTCCCTAGGCGTGGTCGTCCTGTAAAGATGACCGCAAGAGCACAGCGCAGAATGCTCAATGAGGTGAAAATAGAGTGTCAGCTAAAGACTTACAAAGATCTCTGGCACATGCTAACATTTTTGTTGACGAATCTACAATAAGGAAAACATTAAACAAGAATGGAGTTCATGGGAGGACACCACGGAGGAAGCCACTGCTGTCAAAGAACATTGCTGCACGTTTGAAGTTTGCAAAAGAGCACCTGGATGTTCCACAGAACTACTGGCCAAATATTCTGTGGACAGATGAATCCAAAATTGAGTTGTTTGGAAGGAACACACAACGCTATGTGTGGAGAAAAAAAGGCACAGCACACCAACATCAAAACCTCATCCCAACTGTGAAATATGGTGGAGGGGGCATCATGGTTTGGGGCTGCTTTGCTGCCTCAGGGCCTGGACGGATTGCTGTCATCGATGGAAAAATGAATTCCCAATTGTATCAAAACATTTTGCAGGAAAACTTAAGACCATCTGTCCGCCAACTGAAGCTAAACAGAGGATCGGTGATGCAACAGGACAACGACCCAAAGCATAAAAGTAAATCAACAACAGAATGGCTTAAACAGAAGAAAATCCGCCTTCTGGAGTGGCCCAGTCAGAGTCCTTACCTCAACCCGATTGAGATGCTGTGGCATGACCTCAAGAGAGCAATTCACACCAGACATCCCAAGAATATTGCTGAACTGAAACAGTTTTGTAAAGAGGAATGGTCCAAAATTCCTCCTGACCGTTGTGCAGGTCTGATCTGCAACTACAGGAAACGTTTGGTTGAGGTTATTGCTGCCAAAGGAGGGTCAACCAGTTATTAAATCCAAAGGTTCACATACTTTTTCCACCCTGCACTGTGAATATTTACGTGTTGTGTTCAATAAAAAATTAAAACATACAATTTTCTGTGCAGTATTAGTTTAAGCAGACTGTGTTTGTCTATTGTTTTGACTTAGATGAAGATTAAAACACATTTTATGCCCAATTTATGCAGAAATCCAAGTAATCCCAAAGGGTTCACATACTTTATCTTGCAACTGTACAATTCTGCCCTCTTAGCCTTAAAGAAAAAAACACGAATCATGAAAGCTACAGATTACTTTCGATTTTCCTGAAATGAAACTTACAGCTGTTGCACTTTAAACTGATGTCATCGAGCGATGCAATGCATGTTTCTTCATGTTTCTCCTGGGATGACGTGACATAACAGTCAGATAACATTGACAATATCACATGTTCTGTTTACCCAAATGTCTTCAAACAGTCCCGTAATTGAGCTGATTTTACAGGTTAGATGCAGAATTTATAGTCATGCAACTATAGCACCTGCAGATTTTATTTGTAAAGCTTTGAAAATGAGTATTATGAGCTTCATGTAGTTAAAGTATTACAGTACAAGTACATTAGTATTATGAGGTTGATGAAATGTGAAAGTAAAAGTTACTTGGTTTGGTAGCTCGTTCAATGAATGAATCACCTTCATCTCATCTTTTAATACCTCTTCATTCTGTGTTTGTCTATTCATTGAGGAACCCCCCCCCCCCCCCCCCCCCCAAAAAAAAAAAAAAAATTACACAAACAGCACAACAAACATTATATTTTGTCCACAGCAGAAAAATGCGAAAATGGTATATACAAAAAATAACATTATATACAGTAGCATACATATGTACAAGGATAAGTCATTAAAATTATTATTTTTTAAAGTAACCATGGATATTAAAAGTACATGACCTTACTCTTGAAGTCTAATTATGATATAACCTCAACATTCTGTGTTACCACAACAAAGAAACATCTCAGCTTATATACCCACACTAATAACAATTATGCCATCAAATTCAAAATGAATACAAAAGTAAAGAAAAACATTAATTTCTATAATGTATATATCATAAGCTTCTGGGCATTTGTGTGTCTGCTTGGCTCCCTGAAAAGAAGAAGAAAATGTATAACATTAACATAGAAGTACTATAAATACAGTGGGGCTGTTAATCTAACTTGACATCAAACTCAGCACTTTAATGGTCGCCCGGTTTCACCAAATGCATCTTAATTAAAAACTTTGGCTATCGATCTCAAATATTTGCAGAATATATGAGTTTCACACAGGTGCACAGTCAGTCTGGCTCAGAAAAACTTTGATATACAATAATAAATAAAATGTTGTATGTATAAGTATGCCTACGTTTTCTTTTCTTTGAGTATGAAATGATTGTGTAGGAGCCATGTATTTGATTAGAATAAAATGGTACTGTTCCTCTCAAACTCCAGGGGTAACACGGTAAAGACCCTGCTGGGTACAGGTTATTTAAGTTCATGCCTGTTATCTCAGGTGTTACTGATGGAAGGAGGCAAACAGTTTTTGACTGTGCTCAGGTGTGAAGGGATATTTTTTTGTTTAGTTTACAGTAAAAGGCTTATGAAAGTTACAATGTGCAAGAAGGACATTTTGGAAAGGAAATTAATCCATAATTTTTCATCAACTGGAACAGACTGAATGGCCTTTCATTCATTTGTTAGTACATCTTAACAGTTGCAGCCATTGGCAGCTGGTAGCAGCTAAAGTGTAGAGTGTAGTCACTTCAGATTGTTTGTGCAATCTTCATTCCAAATGATGGTTGGGTTTGTGGTTTACAATCTAGTTCAAATAATTATTTTGCGATGAATTCTATAAAATCTGTAAGATATTTATAGCATGACTGTGACTTTTAGGGTTAGGGTTAAAGCATCCACTGCATAGTTAATCCTGTTGATTCTGGATAACACCAGTTTTTTCTAACCCTGCCAACTATCCACCAACTACTAACAGTCAGAATTTCCTCACGTTACACACGTTACATATGTTTCACATTTTTACTGCTTCATAAATAATTACAGGGTTTTGCTTTTGTCAGACATCTTCAGCCCATCTGTGAACACATTTACACTTTAAACTCCATCTGCACTTTTACCTTTGGAGATTCAATAATTCAAACTGAAGCTTTATGTTTCCATAAACTCACCATATCAGTAATTCCCAAATGTTAAGAATGCTCAGGAAAAGACACTTACCCATTTCTATAAACAGTCATCTTTACCAAAACAGAACTAAATGCTGCTTTCTCTGCCTGAAGACTTGTGTTTGTTCTGTTTCTGATTAAGTTAGGTCTCCACTTTTTACACCATTCAGTAAATCATGCTGACATTGCTTGTAAATTGTCAGTAATATACACAAATATTATCAGCATCGGGGAAAAAAACAAATAAAGTGAGGTGACACTGTTTCTTCCGTGAGGGTGTAGTGAACTTCCTGTGTGAATTATTCACTTTGCCCCATGTAAAGATTTAATAAATTGGTATTTGTATCATTAAAACCTTTTTTCATATACCACATATTTCAATATAACATGATCATCAATTTGGTTCTAAAAAATAATTGTGTTCCTTGTCAATTAACATGTTTTATTTTTTAAACAATATTGATCCAGTGTTTAAGATTAATGAGTACAGTTTTACAAAGAGAGATAATTTGATGACAAAGGTCATATGTCAAAGCAGCACCTTAAACAATGAAGTAACATAATGGTGAGTTATTAAGTCACATGAAAGGTCTTTATGGGAATGGTCATCATGGAAAGGGATTTAAAGGCTGCAGAACACCTGGACAAAAATACATTTTAAACATTAATTATTACAGTTTTTTTTAAAATTATTATTATTATCAAAAATGTTTCCTGAGTAGAACAAGCCAGGAACGCATCTCAGACCTGCAGGGACTGGTCAGTTAGTGGAGCTCAGAGTTCAAACCAAATGTGGTGAAACAGCTTTTATACATCATGCTGCTGACTGCTGGAATCAGCTGCTACTGGACGTTAGATTTACCCCCAACTGTATCCAATTTTAAAACTAAGCGAAAGACTGTTCTCTTTTCCACTGCTTTTAATTAATATGTTTTAATAGTACTTTTATTTATTTATTTACTTTAAACTTGTTTTAAACTTGTCTTTACTTTTAATGATCTATTCAATATCCTCTGTTATGATAAAGTTCTGCAAACAATTATATTGTTTCTTGTTTTTTGCTAACAATTGATGTTGACTTCTTTTAAGCATGACATTGATGTTTTTTTTTAAATATTAACCTAAGTTATGAAAAGGTTACTATAATTCTCAAGATAATGAATGTAAATCAAAGTAATGTCCTCTGTAATGGAAATGCTGTGTGTGTACAAAATGCAGAAAACTGTAAAGTCTTATTTCTTTAAAGTTTATCTTGCGACCTTCTGACGACTTTTTTGTACCCGTTTCCAGAGGCAGCTTTTTTTGACTTTAACAGACACAGAAAGACCCGCTGTCTGTCCACCTTGACCTGGCCTGCAGCAATTAATAATCATTGTTATAATAATATGTAAGAACAGATTAAATAAAAGATAATTGAATGAAATGGAAACAAACATCTTCTTCTTCAATGTGTGATATACATCAGAGAAATCATATAATGGAGAATTTAGTATCACACTGACAAGTGCAGACAGTAAAGATGATTATAAAGTGATTGCAGATAAAATCAATGTCACATTTATTATTGATTCTGTTTCCACTGAATGATTTTAATGATGTTGACAGCTTCACCAGATGTATTCTTACTGTTTGTTTGATAAATGATAATAAAAAGGAAAAAGTGATGTAACAGCCTATCAAATGTTCAAAGGTTAATAAAAGACTAAAACTATTTATAATGATGCTGCTTAATATTTTATTCATCATAACCAATAATATTTATTACAATCAGACAGAAAAAAGAGGTTAGATCGGCTCTGAGGAACACCTTTCTCTGTGTTAACTACACTTTATATTTTACCAAAAAGTTGACAAAAATTGATTCTTCTCAAAAAAGTGTGTGAAAGAATGTATAAACAGGTTAAAGGTTTGACTCACTGATGGACTGAATTTTCAAGTGCTTCAACACGTGCTTCAGTACGTGTGCTTAATAAATCCCCCATATTACCAGTCAGGAATATCACAAACTCTGCACTGGGCTGTAAAAGAACACACACGCACGCACACACACACACACACACACGTCACTGCTGATTTCTGACTCAGGAACAGAGAACAGCCATTTTAAACATTTAGAGATCCTCATCTCACCGCTGAGCTTTAGTCTGACTGTTATCATGTTTCCCACACAGAGGGGTTTCAGAGGGATGGACCCCCTCCTCTGTCTCCTCACACTGAATGTTGGTGTTAATGAGTTGTATTGATCACCCCACCTTCTCTACTGATATTAATCTGGTCTGATTGTGGCTGTTAAGTTCACTGACACGGAGAATGTACTTCAGTTTGTGTCCATTTAGTTTCTCATTTCAGACCCTGCACTACTTTATATGACCACTAGATGTCCTCAGTTCATTCATCACTATGAGGTTGACAGATTTAATTCAGTGTGAAATGTCTAAACTGGACTCAGGACCATCTCAGGATAAATTGTAACACCTTCATCCACTCACTTTTCATCTAGTGTCATCATTAAGTAGGATATTCATTTGTTTAGTACTTTGGTACCAATTAGCAAATATCAGACCATGACAGTGACGCCTATAAATATTCACCAGCTCAATAAAAAACCATTACATGCTTCCTCTTGGTCAGATTCTCCAAGCTATAACATTGATTATAGCTATGCAGATGACGCCAATCTATCTATCACTCTAAAATAAAATATTAAGCAGCATCATTATAAATAGTTTTAGTCTTTTATTAACCTGTAAACCTTTGATAGGATGTTACATCACTTTTTCTTTTTTATTAACATTCATCAAACAAACAGTAAGAATACATCTGGTGAAGCTGTCAACATCATTAAAATCATTCAGTGGAAACAGAATCAATAATAAATGTGACATTGATTTTATCTGCAATCACTTTATAATCATCTTTACTGTCTGCACTTGTCAGTGTGATACTAAATTCTCCATTATATGATTTCTCTGATGTTTATCACACATTGAAGAAGAAGATGTTTGTTTCCATTTCATCAAATTTCATTTTATTTCACTCATTAACACTCACAAACACACTGATGGCAGCCATCTACCATGCAGGCTGCAGGTCTGAACATCAGGAGTCAATTGGGGTATTTCAGTGTTTTCTATTTGATATCATGTAGTGAGCTACACTGCCCCCTCCTGGTCCTGCTGCAGTAAGACAGGAAGCTTCATCTTAAAGTTAACAGGTTTATACAGTCGTCAGTTTCTATCTTTAACTCTAAAACCTCAACTTAAAAACCAGCCTTTGGTTATCTATCACTCTAACCAAACTATTATGGTGCTATTTCCTTTAATCAGACAAAGACAAGACTGAAATAATTCTCTCAATGTAATAATTGATGAGGATTTACATTTCAGCGGCCACATCAAAGGCATACAAAAATCATAATTTTGGCATCTAAAACACAAAGCTGAAATAAGAAACTTTGTGTCCAAGCAAGATTTAGGAAACATCATTCATGTTTTTATTTGTTGTAGGATGGACTACTGTAATGAACTCTTTACTGGTCTCCTCAATAAGACCATTAGACAGTTGTAACTCATTCACAATGCTGCTGCTAGAAAACTGAGAAAACACCAAGAAGAGAGAACACATCTCTCCAACTCTTAGACACTTGCACTGGTTTCCAGTTCAATATTGAATAAAGCCCTTTTTATTATCTGCTAATCACTCAATGGTTTAGACCCAAAATATATCATAGATATATATGCTGAGTACAGCTTGTGTAATCCTCTCAGACCTGCAGGGACTGGTCAGTTAGTGGAGCTCAGAGTTCAAACCAAATGTGGTGAAACAGCTTTTATACATCATGCTGCTCACTGCTAGAAGGAATTTTCCAACGCTTTTAATTAATCCATTAATCCATTTTATGATACTTTTACTTATGTTAGTTAATAATTAAAATCCAACATGATACATATTATTATGTTAACTGTATTTAAAGAGGAAATACCAAATTCAATATTAATTGAAATAAAGGAAAGAGGTCCAGGTGTGACAGAGGAACTAAGAGGTTCATATTTGCAACCATCAAGTCCCAGAAAACACAATACACTTTGGATCATGGTAAGGTATCTGCCCGGGGATCAGATAAGCCTATCATAATATATAGGGCAGTAAAATATTATTTCTTTAATTATTTACTTAAATGACTGAAGAGGCTGTTCAGACTTTAGACTTTTAGTAAGGTGTAAGGTAAGGTAAGGTAGGTAAAATTAACTGTCATGACAGTTCCGATACAAAGCACGAGAAGTGCCGCTTTATTTCAATTTCACTGTATAAATAAGAATGGTGAGGTTAAATTATATATTACAAATATAAACACAATGAGCAGATAACTGATTTTTTTATATATGTATCATGTATTTTCTTTTATCATTTGTTTTATCTTTCTGTTGGCTCCCATAAAAATAGGTGTTTCTTTAATATAATTGTGTTTGTTCTCCTGCAGGCAGACTTGTTAAAGAAACCAATCCACAAGAGAAGGCTCTCCAGCCTGACAGCGGGCCTTGAAGTTGACTGCTGAAGTGTGTGTGTACTCTTGTATCTTTTAATTTAGTTTTAGTTGACTGAATCAGTTAATACATTAAGTGGAGGGCTTGAATTTTACCCTACGTGAAAGTTAGTCATGTAAGTTATAACTTTTTTCAAAGATGAGCACACCAGTAAAAACAAACATTAACACACAGTAACAAGATAATTATGTTTTACATGTTTTTTAATTCAAACATATCAGTTAGATAGAAACAATGCAGTTCATGTGTTTATTTACTGGAGAACGTGTTTCCACATTTGTTTTAAAAATATAATTATGTTTTCTCTCCTGCAGGCAGACATACTTAACAAACCGGTCAACATAATCAACTTGAGGCTTTCCTGCTTAACAACGTGCCTTGAAGTTGGCTGCTGAAGTGTTTGTGTGCTCTTGTATCTTTTGATTTTTGTGAGTCAACTCAAACTCACATGAGTTTGAGTTTCAGACCTGGTTTTTAAGTTGAGGTTTTAGAGTTAAAGATAGAAACAGACGACTGTATAAACCCTGTTAACTTTAAGATGAAGCTTCCTGTCTTACTGCAGCAGGACCAGGAGGGGGCAGTGTAGCTCACTACATGATATCAAATAGAAAACTGCTTTACAATGTAAAAGTCACAAAATAATAGAGCAGAAACACTATAAATAAACTAAATATGACCACTGATATGACTGTGACAGGTTCAATGAGTCAAAGAAAACTCACACACACAGCCAGCGGAGGCTGAGGCATCAGGGGATTTCCCTGAGAATGATACAGCACAGTGAATTACGCAGTATTTGCTTCCACTATCTGCTCTGTTTTATGGGCCAACCCACACAACATTTTGCACTAATCTGCACCGAAGAGCAACACACATCTGGCTATAGCATCATACAGCAGACTACTGTATTCGTTACACTTCAACTGTTGATTTGGTGATAAACACTAAGTGCGATATATTAAGGCTGATCATAAGATGAATTAAAGTATATAAAAAGCGTAGTTACACTACCTTTAGACTGTGAAACAAACTGCGACCCAGCTTTCACAGTCAAGTTGCAGTTTGTGTGACTGGTTTCATTCAACACCACAACCTTTCTTCTTTGTTATGGTGTTGACTTCATCCTGCATATAAAGTAGCCTACAATCCTAAAAAAGAACAAGTTATTGGACAGTTTTTCATATCAGACTGATATCCTGAACTTTCAGATACAATTTTGCCTTCTTAAACTAAACTAAATCCAAGATTAAAAGATACCTACAATTATATTTTCTGTTCCTCCAAAGTGAAAACACAGCTGGGCCACTTTAAACTGATGTCATGAACAATTTTACTTTTTTTAATTTTACATTTGTTACAATAACATTTAAACAGTCCACTTTAAATCTTACTGTGATGACTTGAACTCTCACATGATAGACAATATATACTTTTTTGTGCGCAAAAGTATCTCCATTTAATAATATTTTATTTGTAGGAAACTTTCTTTGTTTTACACATACGTTATGGTCTTTTTTGTCAAATTTTGCAACAATATATTTGATATTTGGGAGCTAAAGAGACTTATATGCAGTTGTGGAAGAAGTACTCAGATTCTTTAAAAGTACCAATGCAGCAAAAATACTGTATTATAAATAAAAGTCCTGCATGAAAAAAATCCTATTACAGTAAAAGTACTGCAGTATTATAGTGATGTAGTATGCAGTATTACAGTAAAAGTACTGCAGTATTATGAGTGATGTAGTTAAAATATTACAGTAAAAGCAACATACAGTACATCTGCTCTGTATGTCACAGCTGGCTGCAGCATCACACAGCAGCTGAAACAAAGTGTGTCTCCAAACTGAGAAAAGAGCTGTGCGCATTTACACACGTGGTGCAGCAGTGGTAACTTCATTCACATTTACTCCACATAAACTTTTCTCCACATTTCAGCACAGAGATTTGTCCATAGTACTAGTACATAGTACGATTGTACGTAATGCAGCACAATGTTTATTTTCATCAGTTAAATGAGTCAAAATAAACGTGAGGTGACTGTGAGGTGTACTCACTTGTGTTGCCAGCTGTTTAGACATTAATGGCTGTGTGTTGAGTTATTTTCAGAGGACATTAAATCTATACTGCTATACAAGTTGTACACTCACTACTTTAAGTTATATCAAAGTTTCATTTCTATAGTGTTGTCCCATGAAAAGATATAATAAAATATTTGCAAAAATGTGAGAGGTGTACTCACTTTTGTGAGATACTGTATATAACGCTTTCTTGCTGTGCATTTCTCAGTCATGGTCACTCTTGTGGTCCAGTTCTTTCTTATCACTTCCAATTTTGCAACTTAAATCAACTCCTATTTCAGTATTCTACAACTTCCATGGTTGCATATTTAAAAATTATAAATGCAATATATTATTTTTTTGTTTGTTCTTAAAATGTGGAATGGAGCACGGCCTGCTGGGAAAGGGAGAAAAGGGCTCATCCAATGAATGAACAGTTTGCAAAATCGGGTCATGTCCAATTCACAAAAGTAGACATAAACATATTTCTGGTGATTTTCAAGTCGCAGTTCACATCTACTGCAGCAAATATTGTTTCTGGAAGTGAGCACTATATATATAACTTCGACTTAAAAATCTCCAGTAATATGCTGCTGGCTGTTTATTTGTGAATTTGTGACGAATCTGCTGACGGAAGCGCAACACAGCTGGAGCTGTTCGGTAAGGAAACCAGTTGGGACATAACACCGGGGCCGGTGAAAACATTCCCGGTGGATTGCAAAGCCTCACAATAGCCAACTACTTTAGTTTTGACATGGCAGCGGTATCTGCAAGTACATGTGACGTATTGACGTGACGGTCCGTTGATGCTATTTTAACTTCAAATTGAAACAAAACTTCAAGAAAAAAATACCGAGGACATGACCTCGGTGTCCTCAATGATAGCTACGGCCATGATGACAACAGTCACCAAGTGTCTTCCTGGTTTAATTCAACACTTCCTCTTGATTTTATTCCCATCACAAACTCTTCATCACATTTTAACTGAGGACAGACTGTAAGAGCTGCACAGTCAATCAGTGTCATCACAGCCTGTTATAAACACTATCACAGGAGTTAAACAAAACAATGTAACATGTCATTAGCCATGTGAAATGTCTTCCTGGTGTAATTCAGCACGAGGCTGCTGTGCCTCGTGCTTAAATGCTGCAGATATTTCACAAACTGAAAGAAAATAATCACACAGACACAATATCCTGGATTACATTCAGTGACACCTGAACAGACATTATTATAACCCGTAACAGTAACAGATAAAATAAGTAATCAGATTACAGGTACATTTAGTAAAAATTGAGATTATTTAGCAGGATTATCATTTTAAGTCACATTTTACAATACAGAAAGATATAACAATATACAATGTAAAAGTCACAAAATAATAGAGCAGAAACGATATGACCACTGATATGACTGTGACACTCTCAACACTGAATGAGTCAAAGAAAACCCACACACAGCCAGCGGAGGCTGAGGCATCAGGGGCTTTCCCTGACCATTTTACAGCACAGTGAATTACGCAGTATTTGCTTCCACTATCTGCTCTGTTTTATGGGCCAACCCACACAACATTTTGCGCTAATCTGCAACGAAGAGCAACACACATCTGGCTATAGCATCATACAGCAGACTACTGTATTCGTTACACTTCAACTGTTGATTTGGTGATAAACACTAAGTGCGATATATTAAGGCTGATCATAAGATGAATTAAAGTATATAAAAAGCGTAGTTACACTACCTTTAGACTGTGAAACAAACTGCGACCCAGCTGTCACAGTCAAGTTGCAGTTTGTGTGACTGGTTTCATTCAACACCACAACCTTTCTTCTTTGTTATGGTGTTGACTTCATCCTGCATATAAAGTAGCCTACAATCCTAAAAAAGAACAAGTTATTGGACAGTTTTTCATATCAGACTGATATCCTGAACTTTCAGATACAATTTTGCCTTCTTAAACTAAACTAAATCCAAGATTAAAAGATACCTACAATTATATTTTCTGTTCCTCCAAAGTGAAAACACAGCTGGGCCACTTTAAACTGATGTCATGAACAATTTTACTTTTTTTCATTTTACATTTGTTACAATAACATTTAAACAGTCCACTTTAAATCTTACTGTGATGACTTGAACTCTCCCATGATAGACAATATATACTTTTTTGTGCGCAAAGGTATCTCCATTTAATAATATTTTATTTGTAGGAAACTTTCTTTGTTTTACACATACGTTATGGTCTTTTTTGTCAAATTTTGCAACAATATATTTGATATTTGGGAGCTAAAGAGACGTATATGCAGTTGTGAAAGAAGTACTCAGATTATTTTGTAGAGGCAGATATGTGTGCATCATAGTAAAATGAGACAACAACAAGAGAAACGAAAGGTCGATAGTTGTACCAGTTGGGGATGTCACAACAAGCCTGTGTAGGGAGTTTTTGCCATATCCATATCTCTAAAAGGAGGTCAGGAAGCCAACACTTACGATAATAAAGGCTTCCAGGAAACCAACAGATTGTAAGAGCTTAACAGTCAATTAGTGTCATGACAGCCTGTTATCAGCTTCATTAAGTTTTAGTATAAAGTAGTTTGTGAACTGAAACCTTTAGCAGCAAGGAAGCGTTGAGCAGTTTTATCATAATTAACAAGTTGTGTCTTAATAGTGTAAAAATAAAATGCAGTAGTTTGCCAAAAAAAAACAATTAAAGAGAGAAATTATTTTAGTTATCATTAACTGAGGCTATGAAATAACTTAAATCATTAAGATGATCATTTTTGTTGACAGTTGTGCAGCCGTGTTTATTATGATTGTGTTAAAAGAGTCAAAATAAACCTGAGAGGAAGTCTTAACATTTTGACGAATAATGGAATTGGTTTTAGTCACACACTACACCAAACCCCCTTCCGGCTTCTTCTTTCACTCTTGTGCTCCCCCGCTTTCTCTCTTCCTGTTTACCTCTCCTTTCTCACTATGCTGCGCCACATTTCTGTTGACATGAGTTACAACTCAATAAAAACTCTGAATCAAACCAAAACGTAACGCAACACAATGTTTATTTTAAAATAAACACGAGTGGAAATTATAACAGTTTGACGAGTAACAGAAATACTGTTTTTTGGCAAACTGCAGAAAAATAAAATGACATTTTAACTTGATTTCTGCTAATAAACCCTGAATATGATATATTAATACTGTCAGTAATAATTATTATAGTATATAAAGCGCAGTTACAACAGATGTAAAGTACAAAACAAACTGCGTCACACGAGTGAGAAAATCGTGCAGCCGCAGTACATAACATGACACCATACGTGACAACATAGTCACCAAGTGTCTTCCTGGTTTAATTCAACACTTCCTCTTTTTTTCTTAACTATTCTGTCTCCTTAAACCAAAGTTTTATTGTAGAATAATTAAGCCTGATAACCCCCAACACCCACGGCCCTGGCACGTTACCTATACAGAAACCAGGGTTACAATAGTCAGGCAGACTGTGACTTGTGCATTTTCTGTAAAATAATAAATAAAAAATGTCTGCGTTCAATGACTTCACTGTCTGCAGCTTCAAACATCCTATCTGTGTCTATTTTCTGCTGCACCTAGTTTCTGCTGAAGAGTCAACACAAACGTGAGAGGAAATCATAGTTACATACAGTAAAAGTACTGCAGTATTATGAGTGATGTAGTTAAAGTTTAAAAATACCATTTCACAGGTATACTGTTACTTCTAAGTGTAGTGTATCTTCTATAATTGATGCTACTCTGCCTTTACACACTAATAGCACAACATGTAGCCCAGTAGCTGCTACAGAGCGTTCCCTCAGTAACAAGCACAGACTGAGTTCAAATTATACCTTTCATTGTCCAAAGCAACTGCTGCCCAGTGCTCATATACAAACTAAAGCACTTCAACCTGCTTCTTCCCTCTCAGTCCAGCCACTACTGCAGAGACAGAGGAGAGTTTGATTAGTCAACTCATCCCAGCTGTGCTCATCAACTCACCTGGTGCTGCTCCTGCTGAGCCAGCTCTCTCTCCTACAGCTCACTGCCCAAACCACACACCAAAAACACAATATCTGTCAAACTACAGATTGTAACTATTGTATCACCTCAGATGCTTGAGGAAATTCCAGATATCCTCTTAAATACTGATGAATTTCTACTCCAGTGCCATCGAGAGCGTCCTAACAGGAAGCATCACTGCCTGGTATAGAAAACAGCACATAACAGGATCAGAGGGCCTTCATAGAGAGGTTCATTCAGCTGAATATACAACAGGTGGTGTTTTTACCTGCATAACGTATATTTACACCAGGTGCTGCAGTGATAAAGCTTGGAGAATCTGCAAATCATTTATTAAAATCATGTGTGTATGTGCAGAGACGTTATACTCTGGCAAATAAAAGTCATTAAATTGCAATGAATGTGTGCTTGCTGACTACTTGGGAGAGGAAAAAGTCATATTTTCTATCTCTGGGTGCAAAAATGATCGATTGCAGGTATCGCTCTGACGGGAGACGTTTCAATTCTACTTGCTATCGATTTACTTCAGTCGATACTTTAAAGCAGTGGTCTCCAACCCTGCTCCTGGAGAGCTACAACCCTGCATGTTTTAGATATCTCCCCTCTCTAACACAAACTCAGCCCTACTTAAGACTGCCCCCCCCCCCCCCAATCATACACACATAATATTACATTTTTTTTTAATTTAATACGAATCTTATTACATTCAACTGTGCATGTAAGTAAAAACATGTAGTGCATGAAGGGTAACGGGAGTGTAAAAGTGTAATATTTCCCTCATGTAATGTAGTGCAGTAGAAAAATAGAGCTGCAGTCCTCGTGCTACTTTCTACTGAACGTGGCTTTGAAGGAGACGAGAGGATAGGCTGAGAGCTGAGAGCAGAAAAGCAGCGGCAGCTATTGTCAGGTGTGTTGACTTTGTTTCCTGTTGCAGTGGAGGAGCTCGTCTCTTCTTTTCCCCCTGATAGAAAAACAACACAGAAAATCATTTGTACAGTACACGGTTTCAAAATGCTGAGGCCACTTCTTATCTTTTAGTTTCTGACAGATCATATTCAACACATTTTTCACTTTCATTCTTCTTATTAATAAATCTCACTTTTTTGGCATCTGCAAGTTATTTTCTGCCCATTTTTGTACACATTTACATTTAATAGGCTTAAAACTTTCCTTCTTGATAAAGCTTATAGTTAGGGCCGGCCAGGCTTGTCTTGCACCAGCTCCTAGTTGATGCTGCTATAGGCTTAGACTGATGGAGGACTTCCTATTATGGACTGAGCTCCTCTCTTCTCCTCTCTCTCTCTATCCATTTACATTCATGTGCTATTAATGCATTCACTAATTTAACCTTCTTCCCCAGGGATCTTTATGCTCTCTCCTCTCACAGGTAACCTGGGGGTGTCGACGTCGGGACCTTGTGATGTTTGGAGACTGCTGTCGACACTTTTGATTGATTGTTTAACACTGTGCCTCTCTCCTCTCTCATCTTTATTTCTCCTTTGTCCCTCTTGTCCATCTCTCCCTTCCCCTCTCTCTTTCAACCAGGCGGGGAGTTCCGGTCCTCTGAAATGAGGCCAAGTAACTTAAAACTGCATTCTATCAAAAGGCCACCAGGGGGCGACCATTTTGGTGTCAAAAGGACTTCCGTCTCTATACAAGTCAATGGAGAATTCACCAACTTCTCACTTGATTTCTAACCTCAGTAAACGTTTTCAAAATGTGTTTATGGTCTCAATCGCTAGTTTAAAGCCTTCTTCAATGCAGTATGATGTTCATTTGGGACATTTTGGCCTCCCTGATTTTATATGTGACGATAAAGCAGGGTATGCATTAGGGCGTGGCTACGTCATGATTGACAGGTTGATTGGTTCACAGGTTCAGGAGGGCGCCTCTTGCTCCTCCTGATGCCCATATAAGTAGAATCCCTGTTTTTATTTTTCCCGGCATGCACCGGAAATTTTCAAGATGGCGCTGCTCAGATCCGAAACTCCGTGACGTCACGGATGTTACGTCCATTTCTTATATACAGTCTATGCTTTCAACCCCAACCGATTAAGGCAGATGGCCGCCTGTCTAGAGTCTGGTTCTATCCATTAGAGGAGAGTTTTTCCTTGCTGCTGTTGCCAAGTATTGCTCATGTGGGAATATTGGGTGTCTTTACATTAAATTAAAGAGTGTAACATGCCTTAAGATGACTTCTGTTGTGATTTGGCGCTATATAAATAAAGATTGATTGATTGATTGATTGATTGATTGATTACATTATATTCTAACAACTCTTGATAGATCAAATACTCTATTCAATAAACTCTCATTACTAGCCTTCAGTCTAATAAGAATCCACATCTCAGGTAACATGGTGCAAAATTTTGAATTGCCATTTGAATTGATGTTAACCTTCGTGTCATCTTCCCGGGTCAAATTGACCCTGTCTGTTTTGACTGTTCCTTCTTTCCTCCCTTCCTTCCTTCCGTCTGTCCTTCCTCCCTCCCTTCCTTCCTTCTTCATCCCTTCCTTCCTCCTTTCCTTCCTTCTTCCTCCCTCTCTCCTACCTTCCTTCCTCCCTTCTTTCCTTCGTCCTTCATTCCTTCCTTTCCTTCCTTCGTCCCTTCCTTCTTTCCTTTCCTCCCTCCTTTACTTCCTTCCTTCCTCCCTCTCTCCCTCCTTTCCTTCCTTCTTCCTTCCTTCCTTCCTTCTTCCTCCCTTCCATCTTTCCTTCCTCCCTTCCTTCCTCCTTCCTTCCTCCCTACTTGTGTGTGTGTGTGTGTGTGTGTGTGTGTGTGTGTGTGTGTGTAAGAAATATTAGATAACAGAAAAATTTCACTGTGAAGTCTTACTTCTTTTATGTTTTCTCCTTTTGATGACTGCTCACATGGGGACTCGTATCAAAAGTCTATCCAGCTGTCCACAAAGACACACACAGAAGAAAAGAAAAGCCAGCAGAGTGAGAGAAATTAGAGCATTTACCATCTATAGCCACGGAAGTAGGTAAAAGTTCATAAAGTGTGTGAAAGAATGTATATACTGGCTCACCGATTGAATGAAGAATGAACTGAAAGAGCAGCTGTTTCAAAGTCCTTGTTGAAGTCCGGCCGGCTGCAAGTAAAAATCATTGTTATAATAATATATAAATAAGGACTGAAATAAAAGGAAATAGCTTGAAATGGAAACAAAATTCTGCTTCTTGTACATATGCAAGGTCCTGGTTTATTATGAGAGTTAAATCCCCACATTTAAACAAAAAGGACATAACGCTACTTTAACCTTCGTGTCATCCTCCCGGGTCAAATTGACCCTGTCTGTTTTGACTGTTCCTTCCTTCCTTCCTTATGTCTTTCCTCCCTCCCTCCTTCTCTCTTTCTTTCCTTCTTCTCTCTTTCCTCCCTTGCTACTTTACTACCTCCATCCCCCTTTATTCCTTCCTTCTGTCCTTCCTTCCTCCCTCCCCCTTCTCTCCTTCCTTTCCTTCCTCCCTTCCTTCTTTCTTTCCTCCCTCCCTCCTTCTCTCTTTCTTTCCTCCCCCCACCTTCTTCCCTTCCTCTGTCCTTCTTTCCTTCCTTCCTTACTCCCTCCCTTCTTTCCTTCCTTCCTTCCTTCCTTCCTCCCTCCTTTCCTTCCTTCTTCCTCCCTTCCTTCATTCTTCCTCCCTTCCTTCCTTGAATCGAGGACAACAGGAGGGTTAAACAAAATGGACATACCGTACTTTAAACTTTGTGAGTTATGTGTCTCGCCTCAGTCTGTTAATGAAGTCACTTTCTGTTTCTCGTCTTATGTTTCCCGTTTTATTTTGATACTCGCCTCTTGTCTCGTTTCAGGTCCTTCACTTCCTGCCCTCATGTGTTTCCCACCTGTGTGATTACCTGCCCCGTCCTAATGCAACTGTGTCTCATCGTCTCCCCTCTGTGCCAGGTCGTCTTGTTCCCTTGTGACTGCGTTCTAGCGTTTCTTGTATTTTTTCCAAGAGAGACATTAGTGTTGTTTGACCAGTTTCTGACTTCTTGCCTTTTTCCCTTTCTGTCTTCGCTGATTGATCTCCTGTGTATTGGCTTTTGGCATCAATTAAAGGACTGTTTCTGTTTTACCCCCCGAGTACGAGTCTGCATTGGAGTCCCTGCTTGTGTCAGTTGACACATTATGTTGTTTTGACCTGATGATACTGTGTGTGTGTGTGCAAAATATTAAACAATGCATTAACATATTAGTGTTGGTAAAGTCTTACGTCTGTTTAAAGTTAATTCCGTCATCCCATGACTTTTTATTCAACTCTAATCCAGAGGAACCACAACTGTCCACAGAAACTCTAACAGACACAAAAAGAAAAACCACCAGAGGGAGAAATTAGAACATTTATCATCAAGTCAACTGTTGGATAAACAGAAAGTTTAATGTAGATATATCAAAACATTTCAGTAAAACGTGTGTGAAAGAATATATATACAGGTTAAAGGTTTGATTCACCCACGGTCTGAAGACTGCAGTGAATCAGTATCTGTTTCAATGTCCTTCTTGAAGTTCAGCGGGCTGCAAGTAATAATCATTGTTATAATAATATATAAACATGGAGGAAATGAAAGGATATTGAAACTAAATTCTGCTTTTTCCACATCTGATATACATCATAGAAATCATATAATGGAGGAGAATTTAGTATCACACTGGCAAGTGCAGACAGTAAAGATGATTATAAAGTGATTGCAGATAAAATCAATGACAGATTTATTATTGATTCTGTTTCCACTGAATGATTTTAATGATGTTGACTGCTTCACCAGATGTATTCTTACTGTTTGTTTGCATAACCCAATAATATTATGTAAAATCAGACAGAAAAGAGAGGTTAGCTCGGCTCTGTTTTCCATATCTGTGAACAACTTAACACACTTCTGTAGCTCTCTGACATTTAAGAACAAATTTAAATCAAATCTAATGAGTACCTGTTATCAAGTGCTGGACTAAAAAAGAAAATGTAATCGTTACTATTATTGTTGTTGTTGTTACACTCAGAGCACACTGATCTTGTTGTGAAGATATAAATGAAACCAAAACAAACCAGATTAGTCTTTGTTATCCAGACACAACAACTACTGGATATGAAGGTAAAGTATTCTGTTCATAGTGAATCATTTGAAGTTACTCTGATGCTGAAGAAAAGTTCAGTAGATTGTATTGATTCAAGTGTCTGTCAGTGTGGATACAAGTGACAGAAAAGATCAATGTAAATATGATCAGCTAACAAAACAAACCTCTGAAACCAGAGATGTACTGAATCAAAGAACAGTTATTCCTTGTCTACAAAGGTCACAAAGCAAAGCAGCACATTAACCAACATACATATTAACATTAGAAAGTTACATGATGGTGACTTACTCTGTTGGAGAATTCCTGCCTGAGAAATATAATCCAAGGTTCTCTTTTGGCCTGTCACTCTTCATGCACACAGGATGCAGGCTTCAACAGAGAGATAAAAGATCATTCATGCTTTTATTTCTTGTAATCAATCATATTTTGTACAATCAGACATAAAACAGAGGTTAGCTCGGCTCTGGATCTACTGTGAACAACTTAACAGACCTCTGCATTAGAAAGTAACATAATGGTGACTTACGCTGTTGGAATGGGAGGCAGATTACTCCTCAGTAGCTCAGGGAGTCCTGGGAAGTCTGAATGCTGCTCCATGCTTTAACATGACACACACACACACACACACACACACACACACACACACACACACACACACACACACACACACACACACACACACACACACACACACACACACACACGTATATAGAATCAATTTCAATGTAATGCCTTTGAAGTGATTGAAACGTGTGTGTGTGTGTGTGTGTGTGTGTGTGTGTGTGTGTGTGTGTGTGTGTGTGTGTGTGTGTGTGTGTCATGTTAAATGTGGATTACTAAATGCAGTGTTAATGGTTAGGGTTAGGGTTTCAATCCAACATTTATTCAAATACTTGTCATGAATTGTGTTGTGGCTTACAGTGATGGCAACTGTATGCTAATAGACGTTAGCATTACGGGTCCCCACGAGGGGGGCAAACCTCAGATTTAAAATGTATGTGAGAGTTATTGATATTTCAAGTCATTTTTTTGTTAAAAAAAAGTTATGATGAATTTAGCAATTAAAATTATGTCTCTAGACCATTTAGAAAGGGTGGAACCCACAGGGCTCCACCCAGTCAGGGGTCCCCACAAGGTAATAAAAACGGGTATGTGTGTGTGTGACTTACGCTGTTGGAAAGGGGTGCAGATTGCTCCTCCTTAGCTCAGGGAGTCCTGGGAAGTCTGAGTGCTGCTCCATGCTTTAACATGACACACACACACACACACACACACACACACACACACACACACACACACACACACACACGTTTTAATCACTTCAAAGGCATTACATTGAAATTGATTCTATATACGTGTGTGTGTGTGTGTGTGTGTGTGTGTGTGTGTGTGTGTGAGTGTGTGTGTGGATTATTAAATGCAGTGTTAATGGTTAGGGTTAGGGTTTCAATCCAACATTTATTCAAATACTTGTCATGAATTGTGTTGTGGCTAACAGTGATGGCAACTGTATGCTAATAGACGTTAGCATTACGGGTCCCCACGAGGGGGGCAAACCTCAGATTTAAAATTTATGTGAGAGTTATTGATATTTCAAGTAATTTTTTTGTTAAAAAAAATTTATGATGAATTTAGCAATTAAAATTATGTCTCTAGACCCTTTAGAAAGGGTGGAACCCACAGGGCTCCACCCAGTCAGGGGTCCCCACAAGGTAATAAAAACGGGTATGTGTGTGTGTGACTTACGCTGTTGGAAAGGGGTGCAGATTGCTCCTCCTTAGCTCAGGGAGTCCTGGGAAGTCTGAGTGCTGCTCCAAGCTTTAACATGACACACACACACACACACACACACACACACACACACACACACACACACACACACACACGTTTTAATCACTTCAAAGGCATTACATTGAAATTGATTCTATATACGTGTGTGTGTGTGTGTGTGTGTGTGTGTGTGTGTGTGTGTGTGTGTGTGTGTGTGAGTGTGTGTGTGGATTATTAAATGCAGTGTTAATGGTTAGGGTTAGGGTTTCAATCCAACATTTATTCAAATACTTGTCATGAATTGTGTTGTGGCTAACAGTGATGGCAACTGTATGCTAATAGACGTTAGCATTACGGGTCCCCACGAGGGGGGCAAACCTCAGATTTAAAATTTATGTGAGAGTTATTGATATTTCAAGTAATTTTTTTGTTAAAAAAAATTTATGATGAATTTAGCAATTAAAATTATGTCTCTAGACCCTTTAGAAAGGGTGGAACCCACAGGGCTCCACCCAGTCAGGGGTCCCCACAAGGTAATAAAAACGGGTATGTGTGTGTGTGACTTACGATGTTGGAAAGGGGTGCAGATTGCTCCTCCTTAGCTCAGGGAGTCCTGGGAAGTCTGAGTGCTGCTCCAAGCTTTAACATGACACACAC
Source organism: Scomber scombrus (assembly GCF_963691925.1). Lineage (NCBI taxonomy): Eukaryota > Metazoa > Chordata > Actinopteri > Scombriformes > Scombridae > Scomber > Scomber scombrus. The sequence continues at coordinate 1,547,321 of NC_084988.1, read as the reverse complement.
ACACACACACACACACACACACACACACACACACACACACACACACACACACACACACACGTATATAGAATCAATGACAATGTAAGGAGCCATGCAGTTCAAGCTGATTATTAGTTTATTACTGTAGGCCATGACAGTCTTGTGTCTGTGTGTGTGTGTGTGTGTCTGCTTCTTCGATGTCTCGTATACATCAGAGAAATCATATAATGGAGGAGAATTTAGTATCACAGCTCTCTGACAGTTAAGAGCATTTTTAAACCAACAAAAGTTTAATAAATAGCTGTTAACAACTACTGGACTTAAGCATATGATCAGCTAACAAAACAAACCTCCTAAACCAGAGATGTACTGAATCAAAGAACAGTTATTCCTTGTCTACAAAGGTCACAAAGCAAAGCAGCACATTAACCAACATACATATTAACATTAGAAAGTTTCATAATGGTGACTTACTGTGTCTGCAATGAGTGAATGTGCAACATCCTATCGGTCCGTCTAAGCACCTGGTGTGTGCTTCTGCTGCTCTCACACACACACACACACACACACACACACACACACACACACACACACACACACACACACACACACACACACACACAGATGAAGTAGTTTTAGTTTAGTTTTTATTTAGTTTTAGTCTTAGTTTTCCAGGTATTTGGAGGAAAACCTTGATTAGGATGAAATAATGCTGACTCTGAGGTAAGGTTGTTCTGTCTCCTGCTTCTCTGTGAGAGCTTCCAAGGTGGACTTTCACATTAGTGGGATTTTAGCTTTTTATCCCCCAAATGTTCCCATCACTCTTCATCACCACACTTTTACTTTTATCTACTGCGGGTTCGGAGTCTAAATATTCCCATATTGGGCTGTAACGTTTTCTGCCCGGAACTTCTTCTTCTCCTTCTTTCTAGAAAATGATAATGGCACGTTAAGCATTTTCTTCTTGTGCAGCTACCTGCTAGTACTAGCCCATTATCTCTAGAAGTCAAACTGAACAGAGAACCAGTGGAGTCAAACATATGGCCCGTGGTCCTCCAAGTGGTCCAATCTGGATCACTGGATGACTTTGCAAACTATGAAAACTGTGAAATCATGCTCATATTTAAACCATGCATGTATTAAACATCAATCCGCAGCTTCTGTCCAAATAATCTGAAATTGCACCAATTTTTCAGGCTGTTCATGTTTTGTAAATAGCTGGTTTATTACAGTAAAGCTGAACTAAAATAAGCGTAACACCCCTGCTCTAAAGCAAATCACAGTGTTTCTTTTAAATTAGTTCAATGCTTCAGCAATAAGATTCATTAAAGTATATAAAAAATGTAGTTACAATACCTTTAAAGGGTGAAACACACTGCGCCACAGGAGCCAAAGTCAACTGCTGCAGTCCAACAGTGGAACAATTGATAAAAACAAGTATAGTCTTACCGGTTTAGTTCAACACCTCCCCTTTTTCTTTATTTATTATGCAATCCTAAAACAGGCAGGAGTGGAAAATTAGTTGTAAAAAAACAAAGAATAATTCAATGTTACTGCTATCTACTGTATCTTATTTGCACATAACTAAAAGAAGGCTGGAAATAAGATTAATCAAAATATTTACAAAGCGTAGTAACAATACCTTTAAAAATGATGTGACGCAGTTTTTCTGTCAAGTGCTGCACGTAAAAATCAAGAAATGAGGAAGAGATTATTATCAAGTTGAAGTTATTCAACGTCATCAGTCAATTCAACGCCACATTCTTTCTTCTTTGTTATGGTGTTATGTTGTGATAAGGCTGCCTTCAGGAATGAAGTCTGCAGACTGACAGAATGGGGTATCACTAACAACCTGCAGCGGGTTGTAAAGACAGCTGAGAGGATTGTCGGTGCTTCCCTCCCAAATTTGAGCGACATCCACTCAAGCTGACTCCTCAAACAGGCCACGAACATACTGCCGTGCCTCATTGCCCCTTATTTATTAATATTTTAAACCATATTTCATGTTTTATGGGTATGAATGTGTACAGTATGTGGTCATAGGTATGGGTGAGATGTGCTTGGCTCGTGCGTATGTGTACCAGTGTTGTGTATACAGTATATCACGTGGTAAAATGTTGATGTTATTTTCAGTGTGAGCAACTTTACAAATGGTGCCCCATAGCACTGGACTGCTCAAAGATCTATTATATTATATTCCAACAACCTGTGGCTCAACATGTTGGAAATAAAGGAGATGATAATTATCAGGAAACAGGGTGCTGCTCTACTACATTTCTGAGGAGACATAGAGCTTCCACACCCTGTTCATTATTTATTTTGAGTGATTTGAGTGACAGATTGTTAGTGGTCCCCCATTCTGTCAATCTACAGACCTCATTTCTGAAGGTGATGAATACCACTGTGGTGTTCATAATGGTGACGAGTCCCCATTATGAATACCACAGTGGTATCATCCACACACTTTATTATAGTGTTTGTGCTGGGAGTTGGTGTTCAGTCAAGTGTGTAGAGGGAAACCAGAAGAGGATTCAGCACACACCCTTGCATGGCTCCACTGGTGTGTCACCCAAGCCAGCAGTTTGGTCTCCATTCTGTTGGGGATGATTGTGTTAAATGCAGAACTGAGGTCCAAAAACAGCATCTTCACATATATCCCAGGATGTTCCAGATGGGACAATTTTTTAATGTACTTTTACTGCAATACTTCTGCCCTTTATCAGGGGAATAACGATATTTGGTAACTTCTGTAAACATCCAAAATTGCCTTCCAATGCTTCTCTGTGAGGTTGTAGAACCATGTGGATTTTTTATATATAGACCTTCTGGAAAATATTTTACTCTAGACCAGCAAGGAACCATATATGGTAACTTTATTTACCTTGATTTGCAACATAAAAATGAAACATTTTGAAAAAAGTCACAAAAGAAAAAAAAGTCATGTAATAAATGAGCGCTGGTTAAAGAATCAGAGTACTTCTTCCACAACTGCACATAAGTCTTTTTAGCCCCCAAACACCAAATACACTGCTCCAAAAATTTAAGGTAACACTTAATCATCACAGTATAACACCAGGTCAGTTAAACTTCATGGATATCAATCTGTCCATTTAAGAAGCCCAAGTGATTGTGAATCAGTTTCAGCTGCTTTGGTGCAAATGAAAGTGACAGCAGGTGCAATGGAGAGGCAAAATCAAGACAACCCCCAATGGTTTTACATGTGGTGGCTGCAGACAGCTACTCTCTTTTCATCCTTCCTGACTGATTCTTCTCTAGTCTCTGTTAGTGTCCTTGTCACTACTTGTGGCATGAGGCGCTACCTGCAGCCCAATCAGATTGCACAGGTCGTCCAGCTCCTCCAGGATGACACGTCCATCCATACATGTGGGCCCAAGGAGGTTTGCTGTTTCTACCAGCGCAGTCTCAAGAGCATGGAGGAGATACCAGGAGACCGGTTATAACACCAGGAGAGCTGGACAGGGCAGACATCAAACCAGCAGCAGGAACGCTCTCTGCTCCTTTGTGTGAGGAGGAACAGGAGCTTCAGTCTAGACCTGCTGTTATTGTAAAGTGCCTTGAGATGACTTCTCTTGTGATTTGGCGCTATATGAATGAAGATTGATTGATTGAGGAGGACCTACAAAATCACCTCCAGCAGGCTACTGGTGTGCATGTTTCTGTCCAAACTGTCAGAATGACATGGCATGAGGGCCCAACATACTCTAGTGTGACCTGGTCTCACAGCAAAGCACCGTGCAGCTCGATCGGTATTCAGAGAACACCAGAATCGGCAGGTCCTCCATTGGCGCCTCTGTCTCTTCACAGACTCAAGAACATGTGACAGGGGTTAAAGAGTCTGGAGACACCGTGGTGAACATTATGCTACTGTAACATCATCCAGCAGGACCGGTCTTGCGATGGGTCAGTGATCTACCTGATTGGGCTGCAGGTAACGCCTCATGCTACTGTAGTGACAAGGACACTGACAGAACACCATACTAGAGAAGAATCAGTCAGGAAGGAGAAGAGAGCAGCTGTCTGCAGCCATCACATGTAAAACCATTCCCTTTTTGGGTTGGGTCTTGTTTTTGCCTCTCCATTGCACCTGTTGTCACTTTCATTTCCACCAAAGCAGCTGAAACTGATTCACAATCACTTGTACTTCCTAGATGGACAGATTTATATCCCTGAAGTTTAACTGACTTGGTGTATTTATCTAATGGCAAATATTTCCATAAGAAGCAGAATGAGTAACTTCGTCTACTGACACACTGACACCAGTTTTTCTATCTACATCATTCTGATAATGTGTAGCAGGTGGTCTCCCTGTACCAACTAAAACCTTATTAATACAATTATGTAGCTGGACTGAGGCTCAGGAGGTAGCGCGGTTTGTCCACCAACCAGAAGATTGGTGGTTCGATCCCAGTTCCTACAATCCACGTCCATGTGTCCTTGGGCAAAAATACTTAACCCCAAATTTATCCTGATGGCTGCGGCAACAATGTATGAATGGTTAATCTCCCTCCTGATGAGCAGGTTGGCACTCTACGTGTTAGCTCCTGCCATCAGTGTATGAATGTGTGTGAATGGGTGAATGTGACATGTAGTGTAAAAGTGCTTTGAGTGGTCAAAAAGACTAAGAAAGTGCTATATAAGTACAGTACCATTATTATATTTCTACTGTGAAATGTATGAATGTTTAGACAGACGTGAATTGATTCTAATATAATTGATTTATGGCCATATAATTAAAGCAATTTGGGGTTAATCCATGTTATCTTGAAGCATGAATTGTATATATGAGAGTAAAAGTTCCTCAAGAAGCTGGTTTGATGAATAAATCACCTTCACATCACATTTTAAACACCAGTCAATGTCGTCCCCCCCCCCCCCCCCCATCCCCCCCATCCCCAAATGACATAAACAGCACAACAAACATATTACAAACACTTGATTTTATTCTCAGCAGAATAATCCAACAAAGAGGATGAAGAAGTGTTTTCATTTTCGGCGTAATAAACGAAGCAGTGGGATAAAAAGGACAGTAATAATCAGGGAGGCCATAAAGTGCAGGTACAAACACTGGCTGACTCGACTTGGTGACGTCACACAAAGTGCAAACTTACAACACAAACTCTTCATCACATTTTAACTGAGGACAGACTGTAAGAGCTGCACAGTCAATCAGTGTCATCACAGCCTTTAAGTTTTACTGTGATGTAGTTTGAATTATTAATATATAATTTACACATATTGGCGTATTAGTAACCTCACAATATATAAAGTTAGAGAAGTGAACTGCATCTATTGATATATTATATAATAAAATCCTATAATATCAGTTGCTTGCAAAAAACAGGCAACATTTCCCCATTTTTCTAATTTTAAATGAACACGACTGCTAATATAATCTAATTTAGATATTTAGACTCAGCCTGTAAGAGTTGAGCCATTTTAGCATATTTAATAAGTTTTAGTGTCTTAATAGTGAAAAAAAAGGAGGAATTAAAGAGGGGGAGTTATTTTAGGCTATGATTCACAGCTGTGCAGCCCTCACGTCTTTACACCACCACAAACATCTGCATAATGGGGGAAAACTTTGTAAAAAACGTGACATTTTTGTGAATGTAAAACCTCTGAGACAACATTAAGAGTGACCACAAAACCTCACAATCACCCCCCCCCCCTCCTCCCACTCCCAGCTCTTCTGAAAGCCTCGAACCGGATTACGACTTGTGATTTTTTTGTAATTCTTAGGTGAGCAGCGTATAAAAATAAAACTTTTATGTCACAAAGTGGAGGTGAGGAGGTGCGACCGACGCGAGGGTCATAAAAAGGCAGACAAACGGATCATCGGATATTCCCGAATAAAGAAGGGAATCAAACTTTAACTTCTTGTCGTCCAGCTGAGAGAAAAAAATAATAAAAAAATCGGGGGAAGACGCACAAATTTTCACAATGACAAATTATTGTGAAGTCGTTGATACTTGGTAATCTCTCTATAGTGTTAGCCACTCAGATACAACTTTACATTTATATAAAAAGGTCTCACTTTCTTTATCAATTAGTCTGTTGATTAGTTTCCTTCAATTGGTCTGAAAGTGACGGGAAAAAAAGGTCCAAAACCCCCAAAAAAAGACGACTAAAAGAAACCAGAAAATATTCACATTTGAGAAGCTGGAATCACGAAAAACGATTAATCAATTATCAATAAATAGTTTGCGATTAATCGAATAGTTTGGCAGCTGATCGGCTTTCGACCGCAACTCACTGGGCTTCTTTAGTAGATGGAAGTTTACTCTGATGTCATTTTGCGTAAATCCTTTATTCGACCGCCTGTTATCACCTAAAATTTAACATTACGGCGATCGGTAGCTAACTGAAGACCATGAGATACAGCCGAAAGCCCTGTGAAAAATGCTAGTAAGGTGACATTGAGTTGAGATTTTTTTATCAAAACACTACATGAATTTAAAGCCATACTTAAATTCACAAATAAGTATTTTTTAAAGATTATAAATGTGTTACGGAGCCCAAAATTACCTAAAATGTTCGTAGTTTTGAGTTTCGAAACGTTAAAAAAGAGCTTAGGTGTAATTTGTGGGCACTATCACAAAATATTTGAGTGTTTTAACGATGTAATATTTAATTAAATGCTTGTCTTTTTATATATTTTTTTTTTACAATTTTTCCATGTTTGAAATAAAAAAGTAACAAAATTACCTTCAACGTGATGTTTTGTAGTTTTAGCAGCGTGCGGCTGAATGCTTAATGGAAACTTAACTTCATTGTCTTTTCTTTAAAAAAAAAAAAAAAAAAGACGTCAACAGATATATTCAGTTTGTGCTTCTCGTGTATTTTCGTTCCACTTGAGTGCAAAGACGAGTTAAGGTTAAATAAATACCTTTATAGTGTTTGAACTTCAGGTTGTTACGCCTCAAATCATCTGAATGAAAAACAATCTGTTTGATGCTGAATGAATAATAATAATATTGAAGCTGTTTCTAAGGCTGCAGCTCTGTTTATTATTATACACACAGATGGTAGTTATGATGGTTTCAGCTCTCTAATTATTTGACTCTTAATGGTTTAATATTAAAGCTTATTATAACCATTAAAGAGAAACCCTGAATATCTATTAAATTTGGTATTTTCACATCAATTTCCGACAAAAATATTTAAATTAAAAAACATATCTTTTGTTATGTAGATCATTAGTTATATTACTTATTGTGTGTTTAACATTATTGTACATGTTTTATTTTGTTCCACCTATTGTTATATGTGTATTTTAGTTGAAATATTATTGTAATAAACTAAATAAACTAAATAAAAAAGAAGCATCTCCTTTTCTTTTGCTCACAGACACGAGAAAATATAAAATAAAATTAATATAGATACAAAAAACACAAATAAACTGTTAATATAACACACTTAACTTGGATTTATGACATTTTCAGTGACCTACATTATCAGTTCTATTGGTTTTATTTAATAGTATCTTAGAAAACTGGTTAAAGAACATTTTAATAATGCAGCAAATTGAATATTTTATCATGCAGATTATTAAAATAGTCTTTGAGGATTCTGGCAAATATCTAAAGTGACATTCTTGTTTTTTCTGTATTTGTTTGTTTTTTTAAGGAATAAAAATAAACCCTGAATCTCGTCTCTGCGACTCGACCGTAACGTTAACGTAGAGAAGCACAAACTGAAGCTAACTATCAGAAGTTTGTTGACTATTTTCTCGCTCTAAAGCACGTTTATGTTTTTAAAATAGGTCCTCAAAAAAAACAGCACGTTAACTAACCTGCTGCAGTAAACTCAGCCTGAACCCAACAACATCTGGCTGATGGAGGTCCAAGCTGGGACTCGGCACATTAACATCACCGGAAAAAATACAAAATAAAAAGAGGAAATAAAGGAATTACTGTTTACTGTATATAAGTGTTACAAAAACTATAGTCATAATTCAGCTTTAAAAAGTATGTAATTACGTACACGGCTCGTGTTAAAGTAGGAATATTTAACAAAATAGCTCATACAAAACTTCCAATACATGAAACTACATTTAAAGCATTTATTTATGTGTGTGTGTGTGTGTGTGTGTGTGTGTGTGTGTGTGTGTTTATACGTCACTAGAATCAGTGAAGTCTGTAGTTTTTAGACTCTGAAGCCTAAAGAGTTTGAATCTGTAAATATTTGAAGCAGGAGAGCAGAGAAGAAACAGAAACACCTTTTTATCTCTTTTACTCTAAAACTGTGATGACAGTCGATCTTTTTAAAGGAGAAATCATCACACTTACAGACTTATACGTCCTTTATATTTCAGTATTCTGTCGTGAATGTTTCCCTGCTTCATGTTTCTGCTCCTCTGGTTGTATAAAAACTCTCTCTGTGCCTCTTTTCTCTGTATAATGAATTAAAGAAGGCTTAAAATCATATATAACCCCCGACATGCTCATCACACACAGCTGCTGAACTACTTGTGTTAAAGGGTTTTTTTAAGGTGGAATTTATCCTTTAACCTGGTTGAGAGGCCTGTTCCAGTATACGACTCAATAACCTGAAACTTTAACGTGCAGCTACTGACGCAGTTTCTGCTTTTTTGTTTCCACCGTACGGCTTAACGTTTGATATAAATCGGCTAATTTTACACATTTTTCTCTCATGTTTGATATAAATTTACTAATTTTTTTAACTTTTTCTTGCATGTTTGACAGGAAAATGTCAAATATGAGTCAAATTATTTCATGTTTGATATAATTTTTGACTTTTTTCTTGCATGTTTAATATAAATTGACAAGTTTTTTTTTACTTTTTCTTAAATGTTTGATAGCAAAATGTCAAAAATGAGTCAAATTATTTCATGTTTCATATAAATTTTGACTCATTTTTACTGTCTTGTATGTCTGTTTCCTCTGTTTTACACACATAAGTTACAGTGACTGTGTGAAACCTACTGTACACCTGAACCACTCACACTACTCTTGCTCTGGTTTGTACCATAAATCAGTGGAAACACACAAAGCAGAATCTTAAGTCAAAGCTTAACATCATGTGTAAAAAGAAAAGTTCTGGTTATGGGAAGCTGCAGGTTTACTGGTCGTTCAGACTTAAAAGCTTCATCTGGAAGATCTGAGTTCAATCTGGTTTTAACCATGAATCCTCTTTTACTCTGAAAGGTCCTTAAAACGAGATATTCAACCTTTAACTTCAGCTGATCTCTGAGGAGGAGCCGGGTTAACAAAATGAAAGTAAAAAAAGAAATAAAGTGTCTCATTACTTGGATGAGGAAATAACAACCTCGCTGACACTTTTAACAAATTAAAGAGCAGCAGTATAAAATTACCGTGTCGTCATTTAAACTTTGAACAAACTGTGCCTTCATCTGAAAATATAAAAAAAATGGTTTATGAAAGGAAAAGGTCACGTTTCATGGATGTTATAAACGTCAAAAAGGGAGAAAAACAAAGTGGCACTATATAAAAAAAAAAAGGATTACCTGGCGAATGAAAACAGCTCAAATCTGAAAAATATCAACCAGGAATTAAATGAGAAACTTTCCAACATCAGCAGATATGAACTGATGATGTCGAGCTTTAGAAACATTAATGCTGCATAAATCAAAGAGGATTAAAGAACTCTCTGAGATGTAAATGTGTAAAATAATTACAACAACCATCCGACAGCGGTTGTGGTAAACATGATGTACAAAGTATTCGTTATAGGAGGTAATAAAGTCTGTTTTTTTGTTTGTTTTTTTCTTTCTTTCTTTCTATAAACATTTCTTTTCATTGCAAAAAAATTACCATGATAAGAATAAACTGGTATCAAGAGAACGGATGAGGAAACCGGATCAGACGGATAAAAGCGGAATCAGAACTGGCGTTAATAAAAAAATCCAAATGATACCGAAGCCCCCCCCCCCCGAGAGAGAGAGTTAGAGAGAGAGAAGGAGAGAGAGAGAGAGAAGGAGAGAGAGAGAGAGAGAGAGAAGGAGAGAGAAAGAGAGAGAGAGAGAGAGAAGGAGAGAGAAAGAGAGAGAGAGAGAGAGAGAGAGAGAGAGAGAGAGAGAGAGAGAGAGAGAGAGAGAGAGAGAGAAGGAGAGAGAGAGAGAGAGAAGGAGAGAGAGAGAGCACTTGGGTGTGTGCTGCCTCTGGCTTCAGTCTTCATCACTGATCTCGAGCTTCATACAGAAGTTTTGCCGCCTGCAGAAGAGACGAAGTGAAAGACGAGTTAATGCAGGAAGGTTAAAAAACACACTGAAATCTGCAAGTTCCTAAAAGTTATTAATGATCTGTAACTCACTAATCAACATGTTTGTGCTGTGTTCATGCATATGGCATCAATCCTTCTGCACTGTGTAGAAACACGTGTTACACCAACATCCTTAAGGACAAATATGTTCCCATTAAAACTACTTTTTTAAAAATCCCCCTGTCAAAATATGACTCTTTCATGCATTCCTGCATCATTTTAGAGCTATAGCTTCAAAAAGGGGGGGGGGGGGTCTTCACCAGATATAACATCATTTAACTGTATTTTGGCCTATAGGAGAATATAATGCAGTGTCTCCCAGTCCTGCTCTTCCTGTATTATGAAGCTCAGCAGAACCAGTGAAACATGTGAGCTGGATGTGTTGTTATGGGTGTCGACTGTCGAGCCTTTAATGGGTTTAATGGGTTTAATTGGCTCCTTCTGCACATTTCTCTTTTGTTAGTTATTGTTTTCTTTTCTTAAATCTAAAAAAAAAAATCTGTATTATGTATTTTATTCTTAATGTGCAATAATAAAAAGGTTTGTTTAGACTGTGTGAGTTTTATTCCACCTTGTGCATCGCAGCCAACCACAGCGAGGCCACTTTCTTATCGTCTGCTGCCTCCATGCGGAGCTGCTCAGCGTCCTGAGAGCCCATCGGTTTGTAGTGGAGGAGCATGCCGCTAGCCCGCGAGGTTCCTCCTGCACACACACACACACACACACACACACACACACACACACACACACACACACACACACACACACACACACACAGAGAGAAATATATGAGCCTTTTTTTCAAATAACATTTATATTATTTAGTTTTGTTGAAAAAACAAATTTTAAAGTTTGTCATTAACAGTTTAAATAAGTGCTATTACTAATTATCCATTTATTTGTTTGCTCACTATAAACATCTGCAGGTTATTCACGTACAACACCAAAGATCAGGTTCAATAATAATAATAATAAAAAAGGGAAAAAGAAAATGAACAAACCAAAACTGAAAATATCAAGAACCTCTTTTTTCTCATGAGATCATGTTTCTGATCTCTGAGTCTCAACAGTATCAATAACAACATGTTTAAAACAAAGATCAATACATGCAGATGTCAGAGGAGGAAAAATGAAACTCATAGAAGGACTAAATGATTGAAATCAATGAGACAAGAATGAAAATGCTCCTTCATGCTTTTCATAACTTGATGAATGAACGTGATTCAAAATGATAAAAACCTGATAAACAACCACATGATGAAAGGATCAAAGACACATTTAAAGGGTTAAAATGTGAAACTAAACATATGAATAACTTCACACATTCTTTTTTTGTGGTCCCAGCATCAAATTTCTGCTTTTAATCCATTTAGAGAGAATATATTAGAGGATTATGGCAAAAATGTCTAAGTGGTGTAACCATAAAAACTTTGTACCAAATAATTCAACTTGCTTAAAAACAGTAAATTCTCAATAAAACACCATATCAACTAGTTTGGCATGATCTTACATTATAACTTTTATATTAAATAAAGGTAATGGAATACAATTGTTCTATATATTACATTAACTCTGGTTACCATGGAGATCAGGAACCATTTACGTGTTTTAAATGAAGTCATTATTAGTATAAGTCCACTTAAATACACTGTAGGTGATAACATATGTAATATTTATCATTCTACTGTGGTTACCTCTCTTTCTTTCTTTCTTTCTTTCCTCCTTTTAACTTTCTTTCTCTTCTTCCTTTTTTTCTTTATTTCTCTCCTCCAACTTCTTGTTGTCCCTTCTCTATTTCCTCCTCTTTTCTTTCCTCCTTCCTTTCTTTCCTCCTACTTTTAGTTATTTATTTATCTTCCTCCTCCTCTTTCTTTCTTTCTTTCTTTCCTTCTCCTCCAACGTCCTGTTCTTACTTTTCATCCTCCCTTTCTTTCTTTCTTCCTACTTATTGTTCTTTGTTTTATCTTTACTCAACTTTCTTTCTCCTCTTCCTTCCTTTCTTTCTTTCTAGGTGGATAAAATATGTAATATGTATCATTCTTTTGTGGTTACACCATTTGACATTTTCAGGAGCATTCAGTCTCACTTTTGGTAAAAAAATGGTGCAAATGACATTTCAAATGATATAAAACCAACAAAAATACTAAATGTACATTTTAACAAACCTGATGCTGCTTTTAAAACTAGTTTTTAACAGATATTTTTGAATTGATCATCTTACCAACCCTTATTTATCACTGAGCCTTTTATCATAATTTCAACTGCCAATTTAAATGACTGATAATATTAAGCCTAATACTACTTTACTACTAAAAGTTATACTTCTACAAACAGGTTAATGTCACCATGTAATTTATATATTACGACTCTAAATGTATTCAAAGTTATGAATCTATTAACTTCATCCGGTAACAACAAGTCAAGTTTTATTGCTTTGAACGGCAGAGAAAATCCTAAATACGAGATAATTGGTGAATGCTGCGAGTTCTCATAAATCTCTCGTACACTTTTAACTTTTAAGAATGAATCTGTGTGTACGAGTGTTTATTGCATGAGGCATAAACATAAAGAACTGTTTTATTTTCATGCAGCTTCATGCAGACAGATGCAAAAAAGAAGAGAAAACACATCAGAGACAACGACGAGTGACAGACGGACGCTAACCTTCAGAGATACACTGACTGTCCAGCAGACTGGTGTAAGTGTGAATGTCATTCTCTGAGCCAGTGAGAAGAGGAAGAGGAAGAGGAAGAGGAGGAGGAGGAGGAAGAGGAGGAGGAAAAGGACAGTGTGAAAGCAGCAGAGGAGAAAGAGTGTGTTAATGTTAGTGCAGAGAAAAGATCAAACAGGCTTTTTAGTGTTAATTCAGAAACTTGTCAGCTGGTTTGTGGATCCAGTGGAGACGCAGCAGCAGCAGCAGCAGCAGAGAACGTCTCAGCTCGTTTATAACATAAATAAAAGTAATAAACTGAAATGTTTTAATTAAATATGTTATATTTGATGGTTTTCTTTGTGTGGTCTCACCTCCTGGACTCGTCCCGTCTGTTAGGATCTGCATGCTGGAGATCCGAGACAACTCCACCTCGAAGTGACTCTCACCGTCCAGGAACATGTACCTGAGGAGAGAGACAGGAAATACATTTAGTTCATAATAAAAACAGATAAAAACCAAATAAACTGGTAATTATGTTTGTTTTTTATTCTATTTTAACTCCATTTAACTGATTTCCACTTTATATTTTACCTGCTGTTGTTTTAAGTGTGTTTCTATTTGTTATCTGACTACTTTGAGTTTTTATATTTGTGCTTAAACTTTTAATTTTGCTCTTTTTTATAAAAATCTGCGATGTAGATAAATATCCTGATGCTTGTATATACATAGATATAACTGCCTTTGTGTGCCTTTGGTTTTATAAGGTCTGCACAAATAAAATAAACTTGAAACATTAAATATTTGAAGGACTAATAAGCACATTTTATAATATATCTGTTAATTATAACCCTTTTAAAGACTCTCTGGCTCTGATCTGGCTCTGATCTGGCTCTGATCTGGCTCTGATCTGGCTCTGATCTGGCTCTGATCTGGCTCTGACCTGGCTCTTACCTGGCTCTGATCTGGCTCTGATCTGGCTCTGATCTGGCTCTGACCTGGCTCTTACCTGGCTCTGATCTGGCTCTGATCTAGCTCTGATCTGGCTCTGATCTGGCTCTGATCTAGCTCTGATCTGGCTCCACATTACATTAAATCTACTTCATACAGACATCAGTTCACATGTGATTCAGAATATGTTTCATTTTTTTCTTCAGATCAGATTTCACTTGATTCAAACAGAATAAACTTGGACAATAGCGCCACCGTGAGGCCGTAATGGTCGTTACACCAGAAATCATTATTATGAGTGATTTTGGCTTTCTTTGTAACGAGGGAACATAATTCAACAGTGTGACTTAATTATGTTTATATATAATATATTAATAAAGTAATTATTAGACAACAGTGGAATTATTTGGCAAAGAAGATATTACCTTTTAACTCTTCTTTAAACACTTTTTTAATCAGTCTCTTTATTTTATTAGTTTTAATTTTCCTTAAATTGTTTTTTATCTCCTTTAAATATGTTTAGTCAATTGTTGCTTTTCTTCCTACATTGAAATAATTTTAACCCATCAAATAGTATTTATTTGTGCTCTTTTATAACACAATTATTTTATGATTTGTGTATTTTATATATATACCTCATGAAGCACTATAAAAAGGTTTTATTATCTATTATTATAAGATTTGGATGAACACACACAATACTTTCATTCATTCTTTCCATCTTTTCATTGTTGATGGACATGTTGAATATAATTATAAATGTTGATATGTTAACATAC